>NC_073703.1:55915655-56068155 GCF_023634085.1 Falco cherrug | reverse complement strand
GTGAAATGGAAGATAGTAAGCTTTTTTGTCAGAAAAGTTACACAGCCATAAGAATTCAATTAAGAAAATTCTGTTCAGCTTAATATAGCCTACTCTAATTTCTTCCATTTAAAAGTAACAAACAAACATGCACCCTGTACTGACAAGTGCAAAAAGGAAAATTGTGTGTTCACATATTTGTCGTGAATTCACGTTTGCCTGGTGCAGAAAGTTTATTTCTTGAGAAGCACTTCAGAAATAACAGGTCCTAGTTGCTACAGTAGCTCAGATTTTTAGTTTCCTGTGCCTCCAGATGAACAGTGTAACAAAGATTTCTTCTTTGTTGAGGACAGTTACTCTAAAGTAGCTTGAAGCTATCACACACAATTCAAAACAAGTAATTTTGTTCTAGAATGGATCCAAACAAGCTTATCAGGATTGTTATCTATTTATAAATTATATATTTAACAGTAAAGTAAGACAGACGTAGCTGGAATGTTACACATAGGGAAACACAATTAGAGATATGCCAAATTACTCAACCTAATCCCAAGCAATAGACTCTTCAGGGCATGGGAACTTCTAGAAGAATTAAACATTGTATGTTGTAAAAAGCTCAATTAAATACCCTTAGAAATCAAGCAAGGGATTCTTTCAGATCTGCCTGCAATATGTAGTCCTCCCAAATGCAGAATGTTTGCCTCTTCAAGCGTCCCTTTTCTGCTCATTCCTTTAGCCACTGAACCTATGGAAAGGACACTTTAAAAAAAAATAAAATGTTCAGTGCTTTCAAGTCTCATATTTCATACACTTGGCCATCTTGAATTAATAGGAGTCAATGAAGATACACATTCTTAAAAACAGCGTCAGCTTCATTGGTCTAATCTATGAACTTTAAAGACCTTTGTTTTATGAGCTTTCCTCAGGGTAGGTATTTCAGTGTTCTGAAAACAGGGTTATGGACTGTTAAGTTAAGCACATGTTCTGCATCAACATTTTAGTTTCAGCAGGTTATTTGGTGCCAAGTATGCCAGTTAGTATCATCAATCCCAAAATATGTGCTTATTTGTTTGAACAGGTGTTTTGAGAACAGGACAGGAGAAAAGCACCTTTAATATATTTATTTAGCGTCTGTCCTTAATTCTGAAAATACCCTCTCCTTTGCCCCTGAAACATGTCAACATTTCACTTCAGATGCAAAGAGATGGAGCTGAAAAGGAGTGCGAATGAGTATTTCTGAAATATCACTAGTCTGATGATTTGTCCACTCATTTCCATTGTACATTATTTCTCATCTACTAATCGCAGACCTGGGTTTACATATGGTATGACCCATCTACTTGCAGAAAACTACCTTTTATTGTGCAACTGATGTTTACCTGCAGAAGACGTAAGTAAGGCTGAAGGAAAAAAAACAAATACCCTTCAGATAAGGAAACATAACCAGGGACTTTCACTCAGTCTGTTCTTCTGAAGACCATTTGTTAGCATTTGCATCAGAGGATGTACAGGGAGAAGAAATGGAAACAATCTAAATCCAAAATTGGATTCCACATTTCAGTCATTCCACAGAACAAAAATAATAGCTCGTTCTTAAAAATGAGTAGCAGCAAAACATAACAATAAGATTTACACAGACACAGACATGCTGCTGTCACATTCGTGGGTCAGTTGAGATGGTGCATCACAATTTTCACAAAATCCACACTCACAGATACACACTTCTTGCAGGTGTTATCTCAGACTTGGTCTGCTGAGAAGTGGAGTGAATCCCCGCAGCGATGTTTGAAGGTTTAAAAGCTCAGTTTTTTGTTTCTAAATGCTTATGAAAACATTGCCTATGCTCAGAGGCCTTTTAAAACAAAACCAAAGCTTTTAAAGCTTCAAAAGCGGTCATGGGAATTTGCTCATCAGGAGGGAATCCTAAATGAAGGCCAAGATTCAGTGGATTCCCCTGGACATGACAAAAGCCATAGCCTGTCTGCAGATCTACCATTTCTTATAATAGATGTGGGCTGATTCAAGCAAAACCTGACAAACCTTTGTGCATGTCCTACATTTTACAATACCTACTTTTAAAGGGTTTATGTCGAACTATCCTCTGCCATACTATTAAAAAAAAAAAAAAAGCCATCACCATAAAACCCCTACTTTCATGGATACTTAATGTAACTAAGAGAAAGACCACCCCCCCAAAGTCATCAAATTAAAGTAAAAAAAAAAAGGGGGGGTGGGGGGGTGGGGGGAAGCTAAGCTTAGGACTTCTATTGTTATAACCTCAAACACATACAAGACAGGAAGGAAACCAACTGACAGTTGCTTTTTAATATGTGAGAGATGATTTACAGAAGGAAATATTCTAATGCTATGTTAAAGGCCTAAACTACCCGAAAAAAATAGTTTTTCAATGTCAATGTTTCCCACCTATAGCAGTTTTAAAATAAGGTAAGAAGTTCCTAACAAGTTTTTTAAAGGACTGTTATAAGAAAGTAATGTTTGAGTAGATCAAGGCTACCTAATCAGTTATTTAAAGCATAAGAAGCCTGGTGTAAATGAAGCCTTTCTTCTGAAAGTGTGAGATATAACTTTTACGCAGTTTTAAGCTGAAGTACACAAAAAAATCTACAGTTTCACCTGAATTTAACAGCAACATTCCTGCCCACTGCATAACTGACATTCTCCATTTTCTTTTGGATGCAATAATCTCATTTTGTACATAGAAGTTCCCATGAAGTAAGACAGACAACTCAAGAACAGCTAATGAGCATGGAGAAGGCATGAGAGCAGTGGGTGTTTTTTGTGTTCAGAAGCAAAATGATCCAAAATAAAACAAATCATGCTATAACAAACATCTGTTTGAAGCAAGACTGGAATAGAAGACCAATACATGGATCCTGCACTGGACATCTGTCCATGCATGGGTGTATCCCGCTCATTACAACCACAGTTTGAACTGGGACCCTTCCATCCAAGAGTACTAACAGTGGCAAGCAAAGCGGGTCCAAGTGAATTCTTCTAGGGTTTGCCTCAGCTGGAGGGTGCTCTTTGCATAGTTTACAAATTACGTGCTAGACAAGTTCTCAGTCTCTTAAGAACTGAACCTTACAAGGAAATTCTCTAAGGAAGCATGTAAAATGTTTATATGTGAATAAACAAGGAAAAAAACCTATATACACACACACCCCTGCTAAGAACATAAGCAGCTCCTCTGAGCTCATGTAAGGCAGTCATAGAAAATAACATAAGAAACAAACTCAAATCTATATTCTCTGATTATATGAAGACAAATTATATAAAGATAAGATTTTTTTTGCTGCATAGGCACACCAAGATTTAACCAATTCTGCTTTCAAATATACAGATTGTGCTCCCATCAACTCCCACTGAAGTCAGAATTTGACCTATTGTGTACTTTACATTCACATCAATGAAGTCAGTAAGAATGCAGAAAATTGCTTTGGAAAGATGTAAAATTCTTTACTAGTTCTAAAATAAAAGGACAGCTTATTTCTTTTAAACAAACCAGATTGATAGCCGTTTGGAAGAGCTTAAAGGAGGGTTAATTGGCATACAGTAAACCTGAATTCTGACAGTGTGGACTTCTAGCTAAAATGACATTCTCTTTGGTGGTCCAAGGACTGTAGGATTAGTTTACAAGAAAGCAGAGAGGGGTTTGAAACCAAACCCTGAATGTCACTGATGAATTACCAGATTAGAAAGGCCTGACTATATGAAACATATTCCTACCCAAATTTATATTCAGAAGAGAAAACAAAACAACAAAAAAGGGGCAAATCTGTAGCTGAGCCTGAGTTAGAGATTAATAGAATGAATGAAAGATCTTTAAAAAAAAATCAAGAAAACCCTTCTTTCATAAAACCTTGCTCATAGACATAAATTTATGCCAAACTATGCTTAAAGTTGGGAATATGAATCGTTAATAAGATCTAACTCAAGGAAATAATTAGGATAACCAATCTGCAGCTAAATGAAAGTGTTTCATCTATCATTGCAGATATGCATTACAGAAGATTTTCTGGAAATGGATAAGGTAAGATGAATTTCATTATTCCGAGACACACAAAAAAACCAAAAACCAGAAAGAAGAAAACAGGCACTTACACATTGGTTAGCTATCAGCTACGTCTAACTCAAGCCCCTAAAGTAAGTTTTTGAACTTTAGGGAAGTTCAGATATGGTCCTTTAAAACTGGAAGAAAGCAGTAAAACCTATAAGCAATCAAAATCTATCAAATGTTCAACACTAATGAGATAGTCTTTGTTATGTGTTTTTTAACTGGAAAACTGCATTGTTACTTCTCCCTTGGTCTGAAGTATGAGCATTGCAGTAATTTTTCTCTTTTTAAATCCTTGCTCATGAAAAGGACAGAAAACCCCAAACTGTCAGTCAGCTGAGATGCTAGCACAAATCAGTCTATCCCTGTTTCCCTAAAATGAAAGACATCTATATGCATTAAGCATTTTGGTAACATCTAAATCAAAATTTAATTTTGTAATACTTTAAGCTTATGGAATTTACTGTTCTACACAAAATGGATAAAACTGTTGAAGAAAAATAAGACTATTAAAACAAAGCGTTAATTAAGACTAATGCTTCTCATCTGGAAAGACAGGTCTAAATTTACCACCAAAAAAAAATCTATGAACTAGGATTTTTTTCTTACTCAAATACAACTCCACATGGTGATAGATGTTTTGCACAAAATATATTAAGTATCTGAATACACAAAATTAATCTTAAGTGCATGGCCTCAGAGGCACATGAAATCTAATCAAAGTCTAATGTTAAAACAAACAATACCTACTAGCTTTCTTTTTGAGGAAAATATTTGTAGTTTAGGACTAGAATGAAAATGTCAGTTGAAAACGACTCTTACAAAGGCTGAGGTGGTAACATTAACGCTACTGTGGGCCTCATTATTTTAGTAACGGCACTTGCAATATACAGAGTTATATGTATATTTGTCTTTGCCAGACTGAGGTCCTGCTTTGGTTATCGTAGGCACTTCTGAAAACAGAAGAACTATGCTGAGGTACATGTAAGATCTTTTAACCCTTTGCCATTTTTTGCCTAAAAATATTTGCCATTTCCATATGCTGATCATTATATTAGAAACTTTAATAAGTAGCAAATTATAATTTGGGCTTCAGTTTAACACTGAGAAATAAAAATAAAAGGCAGTAATGAAGAAATAATAAAAAGGTGACAGCCTTTTGACTGTAGAGAAGACATCGGGCTTTAATAATTTTCTGAAGGCAGTGAACTGACAGTAAAAGTTACACTCATTAGGTTTTATGTGTTCTATGGACTGAGTATTTTTTCATTCAAAACAGCTTTCTTTACAATTTGATAGCACAGAAATATGATTTTTTTTTTTTACTAATATAAAATCCCTCCCTTTTTACTTTTCACGAGAAATTTCTTCATGTAAAACATCAGAAGACCAAGATAATGCTTGGTCATGAAGTGGATGCACAGCATACATGGTTGTTTTAAACATCTGAATTATGTACCCAGCTGAATGGGAGTCTGTGAACACCAGGTAATGTCAGGAAGTCAAAATTATTGTTGTCTCAATGAAGCACTTGAGACTACTGTTTGAGCACCAGAACCTCAGTGTGTTAGGTACTGTACAAATAAATAAAGCAGAAGGACAGTCCCTCTCCCTTTTTTTTCCTGGCAGAAGCCCAATGTAGTTCCATTGATTTCAGATGTATTAGCAAGGAAGGGCCTGATCCAGAGCTCACTGAAGTCAACCGAAGTCTTTCTGTTGATTTAACAGGCTTTGGATTAGTCCCTAAATAAGAACAGATTTTGGCTCAGCTAAAGGATTTCACTTAAGCCCTCTGCTTGTTCAAGCATCTAGTAGGAGCTAAGAGAACACTGCAGTCCTACTGAGTAGGAGGCTGTGTTCATCCTGAACTGTCCCCTTTAACAGATGTATGGGGTCAGGAGTCCTACAAAATAGACAACCGTTAGTAAGTGGTAAAGCTGAGGTGGGAGGAATTAGAAAGGAAGCTCCAAGCTGAAAAAATCTGATTTGTGCTATTTAAGCAATGTTCCATCCTCTTTAGGCAGGAGTGTAAAATTAGACAGGGAGTTCATGCGAATTTCCTAATTTTACGCTCGTAAATTATTTAAGACCTTAGCACCAAGTCCTGCAATAAAATTATATGCATGTATTTGTCATATTCACTTCTGCTGGACTCTCTGCAAAGAGGGGCTGCCTTAAATCTAGGTATGGCCAACTTAGAGCTGCATGTGGAGAGGCCCAAGGAAAGTTTAAACAAATGCAATTGCTTAAAAAAAGTGTAGCCACAATAAGCTGGTGGGCATAATGCAAGATTATAAGGAAAAGAGCACTCTTATTTCAGAATTAAATGCTGGGGTTGTCAAAAAATTTCATGGTACAAATCACATCTTAACAGAGAATTTGTTGAATTCTCCTCTCTCTTTCATGGCTGCTCCACCAATCCTTGTCAGTTACAGCAAATGCTCTGTTTACACAAGAAAGTAGAAGACCCCAGTCTTCGCTTGTGCATGAGGAATGTATAGTGCCAAGGGTGTACAAAGGTAACCATCCATAAAATAATCTGAGCTCTTTCCACAAGTTATGCAGCTGGCAGCTTAGACAGCACTCAATGCAAGTTTGAGCATCTGGAGTTAGCAATGGACTTTGGACTCAGAGCAGCTGGGAAGTCAGTGGAGCAGGAGGAAACCACTTTGTCTTGCTCTCTACTCACTACTCCAACTGTAGGTAGGAACAGGAGCACACGGGCCTTTGTGCCAACTCTGCCACCAGATGATTTCCCTGTCTTCACTCCTTATCCTGGGGTAAAGACAGCCTCACAAATAACCCAAACACAGCCAGGGTTGGGGGCTGCCACTTACAAGCCACCCATATGTAACAGCAGAAAATGAAGAATCATTTACTTCCTCCAACTCCACCCATACCTGCACACAAGGTGAATTACTATATTGACTACAATCAAACAGCAGCAAATTCCTTAAAGTTAGTTTTGAGTATACCGCAAAAGTCTGTTCTGTCCAACAGATCTGAAAAAGTGCTAGTATTTCAAGAAATGAACCAAACTGAAAGCACAAATTTATTTTTCTCTGAAGCTTACTTTAACATTTAAAAACCACTAGAGGAAAAAAATACTCAAAACTTGCCTATGCAAGTAAAAAAAGCTGGTGTTTATTATTATTTGTCCTATAAAATGTAAGGCATGATGAAATTTTGTTCAGAAATGTTAGGAAGACCTTTATGGCTGTCTTTTTGTAGATCTTATGTGTCTTAACGTCAATCGTTTCTGTGGGAATTGTCACCAAAAAAATGGGGGTGTGTATGTGTGTGTTTGATTCTTAAGATAAGAGAATCATGCTTTGCTTTCATTTATTTGGATGTGTTTGACCCAGACTTTGCACATCTGAAAGCAGCAGTGCCCCTGTTATTGCTACTCATTCCATGCAAGAAGGATCAGGATCTTATGTGCAAGGTGTCTTCCTTGTCTCTCCTCTGAGAATGAAAAACTTCTTTTAACTGATTCCCACCCCTTTCCTTCAAACCTTCTCTGGACAATCCACCACTGACTCATAAACAAAAGACAGATCTTTCACGAGTTTCATGATCAAGACACCTAGTTGGTGCATTTTAAAGTGTTATTCTAAGTTCTGTAGAAACCCAAGTTACTAAATCTAGATTGGGATGTTTATTAAGACTAAAAGCAGTAATAAACAACAGTAAAATAGTTACACAAAATTCTCCCACCCCCCCAAAAAAGATGGATTTGCTGTATTTCATAGTTAACAAAAAAACTCTGAATATGAAGCAGACTATTCATAATACTGCTGCCAGTTCTGATGCCCAGAGCTTTCATTCTTAGCCACCATTGCCTGCTTACATGCTGAAAACTCTTAGGCAACAGAGCAGGGGGTACGCTAGATCTTCTCATGCCAGGATGAGAAAAATCAATGCCTCTGTTTAAAAGACAGAGCTACTGATGTGCAAGGCTACTACATATCACAACCTATTCTATAGCTTTAGAGTACTAAGGAAATCCTAAAGAAGGAGAAAAAAAAAAGACAATGTATTGCACTGTCTTGTTCTAAGCCGACATTACCCTTGGATCCCTAAAACCTAAATATGAACACAGAATCAAGTTTTACTTGCCCTACATTTACTATGCTTGTTCAGGGAAAGAGAAAAAAAAATAAAACAAAACCCCCATTAAACAAGGAATACACATATATAGTGGTTCAACAACTTTTTAACGTTGGAAACATCACTTTAGACTTCTCACCTTTATACAAATATCACTAAAGAACTGGTGATGTGATCCATGTCATCTTTTATTGCTCACTTCATAAGCCTTATTAACTAAAAACCATACAAAGTTAAAGATTAAAGCTATTTTGTTCACCTTTTTTCGCCTTTGTTAAAAAAAGAGGAAGTGTTAAAGCAAGCAATACAATTTACAAATGCAGTATATCCAGTGCTTCTTTTATGACATTCAGGGAGGCCAATACAAGAACGCACTTGAATTTTCTGCATTCCTGGAATATCAGAGCAGTGCACTGACAACAGGTGATCATTTCATAACATCCATGCAACATCTAAGTACCCTTGTGCCCATTGTACAGATGGGGAAGAACACACATCAGAGAGGGCATGTAACACAAGGTCCTACTGGATTCAGCTCTGCAGCTAGCTGCTCCTGGGTAAACAGCCATACCCTTACCTCATGGCAACAAACTGAGGAGCTACCAGCAGGCCACCAAAATAACAGATGTCTTCCCACTGACCATACTTTTATTTGGATCATGCCTGCAGCTAGCAGGGTAGTTAAGGTGGCTGTCACTGGTATCACACTATCCTTATCACTATACCACTTTCTTATAGTTCCCATAACACCAGAAAGTTGCAAGACTGAGTTTCTACATCTCTTTTCACATGTACATTTTTCTTCTGGAAAACATTTTAAAACATTTCATTTACACCGTTTACTGCATGGACTGCAACAGACGCAAGCCAGTGGAAACAACTGGTTAAAATGGTAAACATTTATTTGAAGATAATATCCTAAATATATAGACACTCATTTGATTTTAAAAATCCTCAGTTTATCAAGACTTATATGTAGATGGCTTGGTTTTTAGGGAATGAAAAACCTACCTGAGTGATAGAATAGTTTCAGTGAAGAAAGGAGAAGATAGAAAACAGGAGAAATTGCTCACTTCAACCTATAAAAAGCTTCCTGCAACCTCAGTTCCAATTTTAACAACCTCTAGTACCAGTTAGCTTAAATAAATCATACAAGTTTGAGAAAGTATTATTTAGACACCAGACCTGGGTTTATTAGTACCCTGCAATCGGTTACTTAGAAGTAATTTTATAAATGAAAAGCAATGTTTTACAGTAATTTAAAATCAGATTGGTTTGAAAATTCAGAACTAGAAACATGCATCAAACCACGTTAAGAGCCAATGGCCATCAGATTTCCTTCACCTGTCCTGCTTCCCCAGATCTAACGGCTGCTGGGAAGCTGGAGCAGCCATGGAGTGGTTAGCACTCCTCTTCTCAGGCAGGGTAAAGACAGTAAGACAAAAGGCCTGTGTATTACAATGTGTAGTGCCATAATGCAGTGTTTGATGCTCTAGAGGGCCTACAACAAGTACTGTACAGCCAAAAATCAATTGGAAATCAGCATGATAACAGAGCATGACTTGCCCTGTAATAGCCTTAAGCCCCCCAAGGCTATGTGGGTCCCTTTCATCTGCCAGTCCGAAGCGATGCTAGGGGAAGCCTGGCCTCCCCTCCCTGGGCACCTAGGTGCCTCTTACCTACTGCTTTTACCCTTGTGCTGGTTTGGGCTGGGCTACAGTTAATTTTCTTCACAGCAGCTAGTATGGGGCTGTGTTTTGGATTTGTGCTGGAAACAGTGTTGATAACACAGGGATGTTTTTGATATTGCTGAGCAGCGCTCACACAGAGCCAGGGGCTCTTCTGCTCCTCACCCCACCGCACCAGTGAGGGGCTGGGGGGGCACAAGGAGCTGGGAGGGGGCACAGCCGGGACAGCTGGCCCCAACTGACCAGAGGGGTATCCCAGGCCATGTGATGTCACGCTCAGCACAGGAAGCCGGGGAAAGAAGAAGGAAAGTGAGACATTCAGAGTGATGGTGTTTGTCTGCCCAAGTAACCATTATGTGTGATGGAGCCCGGCTTTCCTGGGGTTGGCTGAGCACCTGCCTGCGATGGGAAGTGGTGAGTGAATTCCTTGGTTTGCTGTGCTTGGGTGTGAGGCTTTTGCTTTACCTATTAAATGGTCTTTATCTCAACCCACAAGTTTTCTCACTTTCACTCTCCAGATTCTCTCCCGCATCCCACCAGCAGGGAGTGGAGAGCGAGCAGCTGTGTGGGGCTTAGTGGCCAGCTGGGGTTAAACCACAACAACCTCGCACAGTAAGGAGAAACAACAGCCTCAGTGCATCTTTTAAGCTCTCAAAAGTGGAATTTGATTTTTCTTGGCATAGGTTTGGAGGCTTTAAATTTTCTCTCACTCTCCTTTTCTTTTTTAATAAATTTCTCCTCTAAGTAAACCTACTGATTTTGGACTGTAAACATCCTCAGCATGAAGAAAATCCCTCTGATCCTATGGCTGAATACAGAGTGGTGATTCCTCTGTCACATTCAACAAAGTAAAACTCAAGAAGTAAAAGAGAAAGAAACACTGTTCAATTCCATGCAAATTGTTATGCATGCAACAAAGTGGGCCTACAAATATTTCACTCATATGGTGGTTTTAATTTCAATATTTCTTTAATTACTTTCCAACAATGTCTGGTTTCTGTTGAATTTATGCTAGTACTTGGCATTTGGTGCAACCCCAAAAAGATAAGATACATATGTCCCCTATTCACAGTCTTGGCATTTTTACCTTAACTCAGGCATTGGAGTGATTGGTTTGAAAAATTACCTTGCTGATTAGCTGGGTTTTCTGGTAAATATATAGTGTTAATCCTTAAATTCTGAATATGACATAAGGTATACAAATGTTCTGTCTGACTCAACAGCAACATATCACGGCTTAAGGAGGACATGTATGCTGATCACTGTGAGCAAAGAAAGAGCTAATTGGGAGTTAGATTCAGTGTGATTATCAGCTTGTTTATGATAAGGGAGTACTCTTCTGAATAGCACTGTAAATTCATCCCTGATTGTGGTGTTAAACCACAGCTCATTCCCCCCCCCCCCCCCTTTTTATTTTTTTGTTTGGTTAGAAGGGGCTTTAAACTATTTTCAGCAGATGACAATGTCATGCTTTGATTTTCCTCCGTCTTAAAAAATAAATCAGTCACATGAGCCTGATGTCAAATTTCACTTTCTAATAGGAGAAAGGCACATTTTAAGTGTTTACTATAAGAACACATTTGGGTAATTTTTCCCCATGTCATTATGAACATTAGACTGACCCAATTAATATGAAATGTTTCTATGCTGCTGGAACAGACCGTGTTACAGAAAGAGCCATTTGCACAACCTGTTCATGATTATGGGCCATAAGGACACAAAGATGGCATAGACATTTGCAGACCATCTGAATTCTTACAGGGGAAGGGGAAAGAGGGAAGGGGAAAAAAAAAAAATGATGTTAGCTGACTGTTGTGGTTCATGTTTTTTAATCCAGAGTATTGGACATGTAACACAGCAACAAGAGCTGATCATTTTGTTTAATCACCTTTTGGATCTTTGCCAGATGGTCTCTATTGAGAGCGCTGCAAACAGAGAGAGATGAACTGCGTCTAACATGCCACTAGAGCTTTCCCGTAAATGTCTGAGAACTGAATCCAACAAGAATTTAGTCTCAGAGCAGAAAGGGATACATTTAAAAACTATGTGCATTAACTATACTTTTCCCCATAGAATCCTCACTTGGCATGAATAATTTACCCTCTCTTATGCTAATGGGATCATGAAAGTATCCCTGTGTCTTCAGTGCAGCTATTCTCAGCTTTCAGTAATTACCCCACCCAGTGAAAATAACATGGCTTCTGCAGCTGAACGGCCTACGAGTACCTGGCAATTAGAAAGATCATGGCTGACAGAGGAGCGGTCCAGAGATGGACACACGAGCCCCAGCAGCCACAGGAGCAGTTTGGAAAAGTAAAAGCCTTCCACTGTGAACATTTCCTTAGTTGCTTAAGATCAACATGAAGAAAGCAGCTCCTGCAAGGGCATTTATTTTATTTATTTTTTTAAGGATGACATAGAAGATTCTAATGTACCACCCCAGAACCCTAACATTCAGAAATAGCGACCTTCCTTGGTCATCAGCAGTTAAAAGAAAGTTTGTGGGTTTGTTGTTTTTTGTTGTTTGTTTTTTTTTTTAATTAGTGCTGTCTTGTTAAACAAGAGGGAGAGAATTAAAAAGTCAATTAATGAGTGTCCTTCAGTATCTGACAATTTTACCAGCTACACAAAGGAAAATTCTGTAGTATTTCATTAACAAAAAGTTTTGTAAAACCCATTACAAAGAACCAGGCTTTGACCTCTGTCCATAGCACTCCATGCTAGGTAGTTCACTATGTAAAAATTATCAGGCTAAAACATCTGGGAAAGAAAGCTATGAAACAGCAGGGAATGTGGCTGGTTTATTGTTTATCTTTTGTTTATGAGGCAGTATTCAAGTTTAATTACTACTCTAAATTAAACTCTAACAGGCATCAGGAGACATCCCTTTACACGACTAAGTTAAAAAAAAAATCCAGAGATTCCAACACTAGATCTTTCAAATAAGTTGGCATATATAGGAAGAAATTAGTCAGTCTCTAACAACACAGGAAGACGTTTAAGCACTCGCTACTGTATGTTTGAATCTGTTGCATTATGAAACCATTAATATTGTAACAAACATACAATTATAATTTAGCAAAATGGGATGTTAATCTCGCATTTGGAGGCAAATTGGGTTAGGCTGAGTAAGATCTGAGATGGAAAGAATGGCCTAAGGGGGAATCCTACCTTTTTCATTTGAAATTCAAACATACAAATATATAAACAAATATATATATACACACATACATGCATATATATATTTAAAAACACCCAGAAACATGAAGTCAGAGGCAAACCTCTCAACAGTAACAATCTCTTAAGTAAAATGGTTTAGTTATTTTCTCTGAATGTTCACTTACAAAAGGGAGGAAAGAGTTCACTATGTTCACCATAACAGTAAGTGACCAGTTTTAGATGAACTTAGCTGTAGGAAAAAATAAAAGTTGAAAGCAACTAGCAAAAGATTATTCCAGATGGCATCTGTCATATTGTATTTAGGGTTATTTTAAAGAGATTACTGCCACTATGAAAACATTCCATTGACAGAGTTTTCCTAGGCAGCATTTGAAACCCCAGCACAACACACTTCAAATATGGAAGTAAGTGTTTTCTAATGCATATATAGATTTTTATCTATATCTAAATATAAAAACCTATGTGGACTGAAAGCTAAGAATGAGGTGAGAACATAAAATACAAGTATAATATTTTAACACACGCAGACACACACTTTGATTTAATAAAATGTGAGGACTCTGCAGTTGCCACCAGCCTGATTATTAGAAAACTGTATAGTGAAATGAAGATTCAGTATGAAATTTTAATGCTACTTATTGAATAGTGGGTAGGGACATAACTGTTCACTGACTCCAGCAATCAAACAAAAACTGCAAAAGAGATGTATTTGTTCATGCAAGAGACAGAGAGAAAAGAAAGGACGGGAGGATTCTAAAATGTGACTATATTTAGCTAAGCTGGTTCTGGCATCATTATGGTTAATGTGCATGTGGTGTGCAGTGTGAGCTCAGCAGTTACTGGGCCAACTGTCTCAGTATTTCTGGGAATTCTGCCTATTCACAGTGCAGGGATTGTTCAATTGCTGCAAAATGTACAAAATGAATTTTACAAAAATGAATTGTAAGGAAGGCCCCATTACAACGATTTTACAGCAAAGATGTCAACATCAATTTTTCTTTCATGCATAGCTAATGATTAAAACAGCATATTCCATTTGCCTAAGACAATTTATTTCATATTGGCACATCAAAATATTGAAATACAAAGTTATCTTTACTCTACCCTTATTATTCATTGCTGCTGAACCCACACTATTGTTCAAACCATGAAAAAATAAAGCAAACTTGGCAAGAAATACTTAAAACAAAGGCTCATCAATATTCTCCAATTTGTCAACATCTCAATTACAGCAATGGAAAAAATGTAAATTTCATGTGCTTTGAACACTAAGGGGTCTATTCTTCTGTCAGTGCACATGCGTAACTCCCATCACCATTAATGGGAATTACTCATACATATCAACACAAGGACGGGCCCCTCAAACTTGAAAGGAAAAGATGAATTAATAAGGGCTACTCTCTTCCTGTATCTTCCTCAGCTGAAAAAAGTCATTGTTCTTTAAGTTTTTCATACTTCATACAGTTCACCTTTATGAGAGCTGTGCCTTCTGAAATAATGCATCTCCAGTGAAGCATTATTTATTAGCAAGTTTGATTTTTCACAGTCTGGATGTTTGAGCCCTTCTATTAGGAATTTCCTCTCTTACAAAAGACAGCTCTCTTCCAATAAAACCATACCCTATAGCTTTATAGGTACAAATACAAAGGAATAAAAACGCATTCTGAATCCTTATGATGAATATGCATACTAGCCTCAGCAGGCTTACCTATAAATACAGAACTAAGGAAAAGAAGTTGTAGCATTATCTTTTGGATATTAAGCTTCCAAAGACATTGCATTAATGTGTTATTTTTTGTATTAACAGCAACATATCCCTCTCCTTTTTCTCACTATTGGAGTTTGGTTCAAAGCTTTATCTATTTTCAGTAGAGCTTTGACAACTAGGACAGGCCTTTGGGCATTATCAGCTAGTTTTGCAAACAAATTTGATTTGTATGCCATCATTATTACAAGATGGTATATAATGAATAAGAAATATACTATCTAATTTTTCCAGCATGCATCAATCCAGAGACGTAACCTGGAACAAACACATAATTTCAGCTGATATCTTAGTTGACTTTGCTCCAAACCAGATGATGAGTCTTTGCCACAGAAAGCTATCGAGGACAAATTTGTGGGACAAACATCAAGCTGTCACAAAAATGTTTCAAAACTACTTTAAGATATTGCCCTAGAGAGTAGCCTCAGATGTTATTTATAAAGGGGTAGATCTTCTTCATTCAGCACAAGCAGCTCCATCATAAAAAACCACCAAACCAAAAAAACCACACAGCGATGAACTACTCACATGGGTAAAGCAAAGTGGATGTAATGCCCATTTGTATTTTTCCTGCTGTGTAACCTAGAAGTTGCTTGTCTCTGGCTTCTCACTTACGGTCAAGTTTATCACCCCAGGCCTAATCCTAAGAAGATGCTGAACTTCCTGAAAGGTCCTGAAGAAACACAGCCTCCATCTGACTTGGCTGGATCAGGCCTGTTGAGCAACTGAACTAAGAATATGACAAATCAGGTATACAATCCTGGTATCATAAAATATGAAACCGAAACTATTCCCTGGTGCTTTCCTGTAGACCACATGTTTTTAAACCTTAAAAAGATTTATTTCCCACTTTTCATGCATAATCTGCCATATTCATTATTTGAAATATCCCATAAAGAGATTAAATAGGAATTAAAGTCTGGAAGCACCATATCCATCACTGTGGTACAAACTGATGCTGAATTCTAGATGTCATTTAGCCTTGTGTGTAAAGGCAGTGGCCGTTTTCACTTTGTTTCACAAAGAATAAGGAAAACATAATACAATACCCCAGAAGACTTTCAGAGGTGTTTTTTCCCCTCCAAATAAAAGGGTGGATGATAAAGCTACACACACCTTTTAATCTTCCACTTAGGGTTTTTACACATATATTCCCTGGCAAAAACTCCAGGGTCTTCTCTCCCCCCTCCCCTTCTTTCAGTCCCTTTCCTGCCATCTCCCTTGCTATAACTCAGCTAACCCAACAGAACCAGTCAGTTTTAAATTTCAGTTGGGACCCCGGTGACCTGTTAATGAATCTACAGAGAGGAGAAAAACTCACAGTGTTGAGTTATGCCTGGTGTTGCTAGCTGACTTGGAGTCAGAAATGCTTGAAGCGTTAACGTAATTGCAAGAATGTGAAAAATGAAGCGTTGGGCTCCTGAGCAAAGCGAAAGGTCAAAGCAAGCCCTACACAAAACAAGTCTCTGGAAGATGGCCTCATTAGACCATTAAATCAGCTTCTTCTTTTTCTCCTTTGTAAGATGTTTAGTGTGTTTTATTTTTATTATTGGATATATTTAACTCTTTCCAGGGCAGGGGGAAAGTTGATCAGACCACCTATATAATTACTAAATTCTGAAATAGTATTACATGGCATTGATCTGCATTTGTGGATCTGAACTGGGATAAAGTCAATAAATGCTTGGAAGATTACAGGTCACTAGTACTTTAGTTTGCTAGATGATCGATATGTTGCATAGCTTAGTTTTCTGTTGAACAAGTGAGGTGACATGTTAAGAACAACATAGACACTCACCACTAATAAAATTAGGATAATCTTTCAACATTTACTGCCTGAAGGCCCTTTCTTTAACTCTTTCAATGCCAGCATGTTTCTAATAATACTACAGATTGACTAACTTAACCCTTTGGCATCTGTCGTGCAGACTGTCCTCCATAAACAGAGAAAACACCTTTGTTTGGTTCTGACTTTAAGAATTATGGATGGATTCTACTGCGTAATAAATACATCTATCTCATGCAGAGAAAGTCTGCAAAAATAAGGTTATCACTCCCCCAATTCCTTTTCATCTGCCTCCCGCTCCCCCACCCTGCAAAAAAAAAAAAAAATTAAAAAAAAATCACAAGCTGCATATCATAGACTTAAGGCAAAAGCAGAGACCCCTTGAAACAGTGTTCCCAAGAGCCAGAAAAGTCAGACTGTAGTTTGAATCAATCTCTGCTGCCACCAGGCATCAGTGCAGAACACCATAAGTTGCTAAAGTCACCCAAGACTCTCTAATGAGCTCCCATTCCCAAGGAAACCTTTGGGGCAGGTGGAATAATTGAAGAAGCATTTGTGAAAGGTCTTGACAAAACTGCAGGGAAGCCAAGTTGACCCAAATAGGTAACTGGACCAGAATAGCTCAAGAGGGCATCTACCCATCTTGGCATTGCCTGGGACTGACTCACTGCCAGTTCACAAGTCATAAAGTAAACTCTGCCTCTCTCAAGGAAGGGTAAGGAAAATTCAATACAGGCCTCCCTCTCTTTAGTCTTTCCCAGGGTTGAGAGGGGGAGAGCAATCCAAAGCTGTCTCCAATGGGAATTTTGCCGGTGCTGTAGGATCATACATCTTTCAGCTGCCAGCAGCTGAGTGGAATGCTGATTTGCCACTGGACAACTGCTTCCCTTTGAAAGGCCCAGCTGAGCACAAAGGGAAGCACACTAGCGATGTTTCATCCTGCTCGACTGGGCAGCACTTGTGGCTGATTTGGTCCTTCAGCAGTCGTTCCCCTTCTGCAGAAATCAGCGTAACAGGTTTGTTTAAATCATATATATTACCAGAAACCTCAGTCTCCAACAGGAAGTCGGTATAGTTATCATCACCTACTTTTTCTTATACTTAGCAATATTTCTTGAGCAACCTGAGTCACATGACCAGGGATCGGAGACTAGTGAAATGGAAGATCCCTGGATGTCGATACAGGGGATTTCTTTATATCAAGCATGGCTTGGTGAAGAAACAATTTTAATTTCTAAGGGGCTGCTGGGACAGAGTGAAGATACAGGTGTGAGGAAATTTCTTACCTAGGGGTGGAATGAAAACACTGTGGCAGATGATTCAGAAGAATCATTTTTAAGTACACAAGTTATCATGTGCTATGCCAAGCATCTTAGCCACAATACACAATGTAAACATTTGATCATCAGTAAGTCCATGGCCAGCTAATAGACATAACACCAATTTGCTGCGTAGCAGTCAAGCTCTCCCTTTCGTTAGCTGCTGAAGCTGTAATAGTTCATGCTGGGCCTCCTACAGCTCCAATCCAACCACACAGGAAAAAAAACCCCGTGTGACTCATGTTGGAGTTGGATCACACCCTGTGCCATGGCTGCTTTCTATCAGCAATAAGATTACAAATGTATAAACAATTCATACAAATAGGAGACAAACCCAAACCACTCTACTAGAAACAAACTTTGCAAGTTCCTAGAATTGCAATGGGTACGACGCCAGATCGTGAGACAGACGAGGGGATCTAGCTCCGTGCCAAGCAGTGGGCCACGTGAGAGACATGATTTCCTGTCTCTGCTCCACCATCTAAGCGTGGCAAATATCATGGTGGCAAGCAGCCTGCAGCACAAGGCTAGTCACGGCAGCTGTAGCCCCAAAGGCTGCTCCCCTCTCCAGTGCTGGAATCCCGCATGGCTAGTTGGATGGCAGACCTGTCAGCTGGCTCTGTGTAACCCCCAGGCAGGGGAAACAGTGGCAAAATGCTGCAGACGCATGAGATGGAGGAAGCATAAGACGTGATAATGGTAAGGTCTCACTCACTAGCGGAGGCTTACCCAGTTTACAAAGAAAAATGAGAACGGAAGCCCACCTTAAACTTTCATCTTAAATTTATTCTGAGTCAAAATTCAAGAATGACAGTACCATCTTCACCCAATTCTTAGCACTGGAGGCTTGATTCTTATACCTTCTGGAGTCACTTATACTTCTAATGAGCAAGTGTAAAACACCATCATATCAGAATGACAGCCTTTGACACTCACTCAGCATGGATACAGATGACCACACACAAGGTGCAATGCAGTAGGAAGTAAAACAAAAAAAACCCTGAAATAATAACCAAACCTCCTGAACCCTTGAGAAGGCTTCACTGTGTAGATCCAGCAAAGGTTTTGCAGAGGTTTTGCAGTTCAGGTACGTCTATCTCTATTTACCATCCCAAATTTAGATTTTCAGAAGCAGAAACAAGTCCGTACAAGCAAACATTGCAAGAAACATTTTTCTGTTTTTTTTCTTCTACTTCATATAATTTAGAAGCTTCGTAACTCCAGAAAGGACTCTCTTCCCCAGCTATAACTACAGGTTAAATTCTCTGTCTATAATCCAGCTCAAACAACTGCATCACAGCTGGAGAGTATGCCTGTCATTATATTTACTTACACCACACAAAAATAAACTGTAGATAACCAAATTTGTAAAGGAATTGGCAGAACTAATCAATTGTTATTACAAAGCTTGTTTGAAGATTAGATATTTCACTTTGAAATAATAATAAAATGCAGCTAAGTAGGTTAGAAAAAGGAAATACCATCTCCCTAAGTTACAGCTGATTATACTGCAAGTCTGCCACTCCATGTTTACTCTAAGGCAGATGTACTGATATAATAAAAAAAGCTGGAGTTATTTTAGTCATGCCTACTTTGCGGAGGGAAAAAGTTTGACCTTTTACCTTGCTCGCTGCTGTTGTCTCCGCTCTGGGAAGCATGGCCCCCACTGGAGGGCCCCGGTGTGCCTGCCGAGTGCGTTGAAGTTGCATCATCGTGGTCTCTCCAAGATGAAGGATTCTGGTGTCAGAGTGCCAAGGAATTTTTTCCACAGTTCCCATTCCAATAGCAAATGAAGAACAGAAAGAAAACCGGGAGAAGAGGGGAGGAGGGGGGGGAAAAGTATACACATTAGCATTTTTGAAATGTGCCAAACATCGATACTGTTTGCACAGTGTAATAATTCATCAGCAAAGACAAGCAGAGGAGGTACAAAGATTTACTTGGTAAAATAAAGGACAGATTTTTTTTCCCCTTTTTAAACTTTCCAGAGAGTTGGCTGGATTTAATTGTTTGAATAGTACTGCAGAATAATACTTCAGGGGAGGAAAAAAAATAATTTAAGTTTCTCAGTGAGCTATACAGGGGGGGCGTAAGGACAGCATCAACCTGCACAGTTTATGTCACTAGGTGTTTGCATTAGGATCGTAATAGCTGATATGCAAACTATCTCCCGACATGTGTTTTTTTTCCCAGACTGACTAGAGGTGGCAGGGGAGAGGAAGAGGAGGGAAACTGTTTTGAGAAGTAGAAGAGAACACACATGGGAGAGGAGCATGTCCTCACACCCTACCCTTTCTCTCACCCATTTGAATGCTGGAAAAACTTGAAGCAAATGCAAAGTTGCAAGGGGAAAAGCAAGCTTTCTTTGAAAGACACTACATACCAGGAAAGATGGTTCCTCGCCCCCCACCACCACCTTGATATGACACATTTCAGAAGATTTTCTCGAGGTATTGCTCTAACAGTGCGCTTACAGGTTTTGTCAAGAATAACTACCAGGTGATTATATAAAATAACATGTATAGTGTTTTTTTCTATGTAATTCTTTCTACATTACTATGCATAAAACATGACAAAAGGGAACACGGAAGACAGACATATGAAGTTTGCAAAACTTGGCTAAATAAGACTTCAACTACTGTACTTTAGTCACACAATTCATGCACACTTTCTAATTTATTGAGTATCGGTTTTCCCGAAGCAAGAGGCTGCTATTTAAAACGATAAGTGAGGAAAACTTAATGCTACAGTTCAGTGCTACTTTGCTGAGTGTATTCTCCTCCTATCCTCCTCCCCTTTCCTGATCATTCCCAATACCCTGCTGTTGCTTAAAGGAAAACAGGAATTCTACTGTACAGGAAGAGCTTTATCAGCACCACATGAAGGCAGGCAAGAGATGGAATTTCCTCTGGCAGAAAAGGAGAGCAAGAACACATGAAACAGATCAGACCAGGGGCTGGACCTGCATTACTTGTCACCTGTATGTGACAACTTAAATCAAGCGCGTTATAATAATTCAACAACAAAACAAACAAAAAATGCCCTCTAAAAAAAAGAAAGTTATTCCTTCTTAGGTTTGACTGTGTTTTAAATCTGCATTGCAAAATAACACTGGACTATTAAAGCACGAGGAGATCCTGAAAGCAGCAAGTGACAAGTTTGGATAAATTATTTGAGTAGGACTGATTCTGACCTCATCTACCCCAATGTGTAGTAGGAATAAGTTCAACAAAATCAACTGATTTACCCATTGTAAAATTCAGTGTAAGTGTGATTGGAATCAGGTCCCAAAATATATATTGAAACATCTCAAAGTAATCTCCTAGCACTGATTAGTACCACATGCTCTATAGCAATACAAAATAGAACTGCCAAATAACGGCTTGCTACAATACCCAGCAACATAAATCTAATGGGCCCAACCCAGATCACAGCAGAGACAAAGGGAAGACCCCATGACTCCAACAGGCTCCCAGTAAAGCCCTAGGTGACCAAAGGGTAAGAAGAATCCAAATCCCCTTCACCTTACACAGACACACACATGTGTACTTATATACACAGTTCCATGTCAGGAAGATGGGAGTAAAATCAGAAGATGGGCCAGGAGCTGAAATTCGCCTAACCTGTCAGCGCAACAGACAGCGTGACAGCACTTATAGCATAAACCCACCACCCCTTCCAAAACCTAGAAAACTGATCTACTTTTCCTCACACAGAACTGCGACAGGAAAAAAACCTCAACAAACAGTAGTATTTTATATTCACTGAGGTTGTTGTATTAATTAAGTCTTAGAAATCACTATTAATACTGTAAACCCCCAAAATTTCATCAAAAAAAATATTTTACCATCATCTCACAGAGTCAGGTGGAAAGAAGCACACAAAGAAAGATATGAAGCCTTGAAAGTTCAAGCAGCCCAGATGTTATTTAAAAAAAAAAAAACACAGAAAAGTTGAAAATAAGGTTAGCAAAAAGTTCAGATGGAAATAAAATGCAAAAACGGAGCAAGATTCTTTACAGCCTGGATTAAAACATAGTTGTGCCTATGAGCTGCTCTTTTTATCTCTGAGTTAGGAAGCCACTCAAATAGCTTCAAGCTGAAGGCAAACAGCAGACAGGAGCTCTTCAGCCCTCTGCAGCCTCTTAGCGTCAGCTGTTTGCCGGATGGTAATCAGATAAAGAGCTAGAAGAAATACATGAAAAAGGAAAGAAACAATAGCATAGCATGAGTTTAGCCCTCCAACAACATCAGGCTGGAACCTTCTTTTAGAAGATGTAATAATTGCAACATGTTCACCTAGGCTAAACTTTTCAGGGAACACAGTGAGTTATGTTAATTTTATGCACTGCAGGCTCTCAAGCTGGCTGCTGTTGGATCTTCTTATCACACATAGGAAAATTACAATAATTAACTGGTAACACCTCAGCTATGTTTTAAGGCAAATGTCATCCAAAACCTATCATACAGTATTTCAAAAGCTAGACCGGCCTGTTTCAAAACCATAATGATTTGGAAAGGATCACTGAATAAGACATCCCACAGCTGAAAACATTTTCTGTCTCTATCAGGCTGAGTTGGTCTTGACCCCGGTTTGTAGATCCCGTTTTAAAAAAATAGACTGTATTGATTGGGAATTCAATGTATTTCTTGTGACACAGTTTTCTTGAGGAAGCAATTCGACAGAATTTTGTTGAAGGACAGAAATAGTAAGATGGGATATTTACAAGATGCGACAGTAGAATGTTGGAAGAATTTGAAAGGGAGGGAAACAGCTAGGCTTTAATATTATAAAAAATGACAAATAACTCTTAAGGGTGGAGTTTACAGCCTCATAAAAAGGCAGCATTCTTTTGCTTTGGACTAAGATCATTGTACGTGTCAGTGAACTTCTCTTTTTCTCCCCTAGTCTGTTTCCAACTTTGCATCCCTCAAGAAAAACTTCTTGGCCAAATGCCTAATCATAAGTAGTTACTTTATGTATGTCTTCACAAAAAAAACAGGACCAAATGACACACCTTAAGTGTACTTCACTGGAAACACTTTATCGGTGTAGTTTAGATACCTGAAGAGACCAGATACCTGGTCTAAAGCCTGCTAACATTAATTGTAATTTTTCTATTAATTTCAGTGATATTTTTGTTAGGCTGTCACTCTGTAAAAAAACAAAAAGAAACAAAACAAGCAGAAAACCAGATAGCTTTAGATAAAATACACAAACTGTTAGCATGGCTTCTCATATCTCCTTGCAAGTTTAGCAATACACTTTGCAGAAACACGTTGAAGAGTGTGGATGATGTCTGCCAAAAATGCAATTGCCTGGTGTGTGTACATGTGCATACTATAAAATTTTCACACACATATGACCTAAACTAATGCCAGATATCATAGAAGGTAAACAGCACACATGTATCCCCAGTAGTTTTAATAACTGGGAGTCAAATATGGTGCTGCTCTTGCTCTTACCTAATTGTGTTAAAGAGCAGTGTTACCAGGAGAAAAGCAGTGAATACTGAGTAGAGCACAATAGAAGGAGATGGAAAATAGATACAAGAAGCTAGGTCTCCAGGGGCAGTATTTTCTATTTGCTGGGCTACAGACTCGCAGCTGATAATGCAAGTTGTAATTAATATAAAAGCAGGAGACAATATGGGGAAAGCTTGTACTAGCAGGGCCACAGGAGATCACTCTGCTGCTATCCACTGTTTCTCATTTACACACACAGCCTTCCCTAGAAAACACAATTTTGCCAGTGTTTTTTCCCTTGAAAGTTAAAAAAAAATTGATTTAGCACCACCATTGAATTTTGCTAAATCTAGCAAAGAGCAACAGAAAGGACAAGAGTCTCCTGGTATACAAAGCAAATCTGATGCGTGACTCTTTTCTTGATGCTGCAAATCTGGTGGAAACTGTAAGAGTCTTTAACTGTTTTAACAAGGATTTCTTGAACAGAGATGTTGTAACAGATAAATTTGATATAGGATAACCTTCTGTTAAATTGCAGTTCTTACTTTGTATGCCTAGAATTTTCACTGGGCAGTCTGGCTAATTTTTTGTGAGTGTATATAGTCCCGCTAGGGCTGATTCTGATCTCACACTGCTTTTTATGGTGATATTAAAGACTCAATTAACCATAAGGAATTTGCTTCTTATTTATAACTGGGAAGTAAAATCAATCAGGCCAGCTGATACCCATGTGAGCAAGCTGAGCAGGATTTGGCTCACAGACATTAACTGAAGTTTTAAGTATAGAACTGTGACAGGATCAGGCCCTTACCTCTACCACATGGAAATGGACAAAATCATTGATCTTGCAGGATCAAATAAAACACAACTTACTTCCATAAAAGAAACTACAATGGCTATAGAGCTCATTCTCTGTGAAGATGATTGGACTCAAAGGTCTGGAGGTTGCTCTGGTAAATTAATTTTGCAAACACAAAACTAAACTGAACTACTGATACAGATGGCATTTCCCACCCCCCACCCCCTCCCAAACATAAGCCAAACCCTGCTCACCTTGTTCTTACAAGTAACACCTGTGAAAACAGTGGAACGACTGATGTGATTGATACCACAGAAATCTGTGTCTAGGTACCACCATATATAAAAAGATGCCAGACATAGAAACCTATGCACATACATGCACATGTGTTTCTGTGTGTGCATCTGTGTCTGTCTAAGTTTTGTACGTATAAGGTTCAGGATGGTATCTTAGAGACTGTTGTGGAGTGCAGTAATAATAAACTTACTGTGTAAAGAAACATTCAATGAGTAAATGAGCCATGAAAAACTCCAATTTGACATATGTGTGTTTTCTAAAAAAGACCTCTCCTGATATTGCTAAGGTTTATTTTCTTACAGATGCATATTTAGTACGATAACTTTTTTGTATCAGAATTACACAATTTAAACAAAACACAGGCATTGTGGCATTCCAGATATTTGAGTGAGTATGTATATATGTATGTACAACTTTAATTCTTGTCCCTTGATTTTGGATTTGAGGAAAGAATCAGTTGGGATTTTTGATGCTTCTAGAACGTGGCAACGTTCTGAAAAGCTGCGTGCTTTGTATTTTCCAATTAAGATTGAAATCAGACATGTTATCCACCTGTCAGCAAGGAACTAAAACCTGAAAAATCAAGGGGTTGTTGTTTTTTTTAATTGTCCTTCTATGTCATTCTGTGTGGCTACACTTCAGCTAGACTGATAGACAGCTCAAACTAAAGAGGGAACACCGGTGTCAAATAGGTAGCAAAATACATTATTGGTTCAGTTTGAGAGAGCCCAGTTTAAAATTCAAACACTCAGATTTGAGCTGTAGATTACCTTGGACAGCAGAGTACCTTACCCACCAAAAAGAGAAAATACACAATGTGCTCTACAGTCTCGAAAAGTTCCTGATGCTCCTTGCCCCTTCAGAAAACACAGGGCCTAAGTCGTCAGCCACATACCAAGAAATTTGGTAATTAAAGAGAAAAAGTTGCCTTATTATTGTTGCAGTTAGCTACTTATTTCCCCTTCTGACACACTACAAACAGGCAGGGCACCTCTGGGGTCTGATCCTGCATTTCTGGCATACTCAAAACTCCCACTGAAGTCTGTCAAAGTGTGGTGTACCTGGAGACCGCAGCATCAGGCCCCAATTACTTCCTCATTACTTGGTGAAATCTTACCTAAAGATTTAATTATATAACTGGAACAGATCTGTATTACCCTATTTTTATTTCTTTCTCATCTGCAAGATGACAAGAATTTTCACAGACCATTCTTCAAGCAGAAATATTAAAGAAATGTAAAATGTCTGGATGTCCAAAAGTACAGAATGAAAGTATCCTCTCACTGGAGAGCTGAAAGGTTTAATACTCAGACTAATATTTCTCTTCTACAGCTGAGGCATCGGATTTCTAATCTGTCAACAGTTCTTTTATAAAAAAGAGATGTATGTATCTTTCCATCCATTTTTAATTGTATTTTATAAATGATGATCTGTATATTATTACCTCTGAGCTGCAAATTGACTAGAACATATAAACAAGTATCAAAAAGACTGAGGCCTTGATCCTGCTCCCGTGACAGCCAGTGGAAGGACAGCCATAAATTTCTATGGGAGAATTACTAGGCTTCAAAGTAGGTTTGTGCTAAAGGAAAAATTGTGTGGCACCAGGTGAAGCCAGGTACGTAAGAAATGTAATTAAAGTGCAAAAATTTTATCATATGCTTGAAAAAGTTTAAAAATCTCCAAATTTTACAAGCAGTAGGTTTTCCAGATTTGAATAGCTTGAAGGGGGGAGGGAGAAGGATTTGTTGGCAATCTCCATAGATATTTTCGACTGAACACAGAATGCAGGATAGGGCCCACAATGTTCCACAATGTTTATATTGAACAATAATAAATTGTCTGTGCTGGGAAACTCAATTTGAACTGCAGCTGGAAAGGTTTCTTTCCTCCTTTCTTCGCCCCCCACCCCCAACTGATCTGGTTCAGCCAGGGCATAGCCGTAATTACCTTCTTTCCATCTACAGCTAATACCTTAGAGCAATAAAAAAATATGAGGGTGTTAAAAATTCAAACACTAATTATGGGCTGTTATATTTACTAAACACAGTAGAGTAATAACAAAAGTTTCAGCTTCTTGTGGCCAGCGCTGCACTATTTGATGTACCAAGTCCCTGGACCCTTTACACTTACTGTATTACATAACAGTTAATAGCACACTAAAATAAAATTCGATAAACACATTTATTACCAAACGCATAGAGCACAACCACTTACAGCTGTCTCCTTTTTCCAGCACAGGTATATCTCTGAAGAGTTCATTCCTTTGTTGATTTTGGTTTTGGTTTCCAGTTAAGGTATATAAATAGGAGAGCAGTAGATTTTGGAAAGGGAAGGATGCACTATCTGAGCACCCCATTTAAAGTCTTATGGTAAATTAGCCAAACCTACAATCCCTTCTGTTACTTTCCCTTATGCCTGTTTTTGGGTCTAGCAAAGGAATCAAGCTGCGAGCTGCCTTAGTTCCTAGTTCAGCACTGCCACTGTCACCGCTAACCACCCCTCGCACTCACATTAAACACACACAGTGTAGTTTTATACCACCTAATAAGAATAGAGGTGTATGGATTTTTGGGGTGTCAAACAGCTGTCACAAACTGTCACCTCCACAAGAGAAACCTTGGCACACAACAAATTATCCTGCACTTCTTTTTGGCTATCATTATTCATAGCCAATCAGTTGAAATGCTCCTAGTATTTCATGTGCAAATAAAACCATGAGGGGAAGACCCGTGGATCAGAATAGTGGGCCAATACATAAAACAGAGGAAACAACATGCTGTCTCTGTCCTTCTGAAGTGGCTCATCATCACCCCTGCACCAACTTTCACCAAATGAGATCTAGCCTGAGGCTATATATTAAATATGCATATCAAAGCAAATGAAAAAATAAACCTGGAGAGTCAAATTGGACAAATTTGCATGCTTGAACTGCTACGTTTTCAGGTAGATGCTACCAAATGATAGCTCATTTTTTTATAGTCTCGCATGTTTATATTAGCCATTTTTTAAAGCTTTTTCTTCTTTATGAATAGAAGAGGATTTCTTCCTGCTGGAACCTTGTACAGTGCAAATATAAACGTGTACACACAGAGTAATTCGACTAAGCTACAAAAAAGTGTTAAAGTTTTGTTGGGAAAACAAGCTAATATATAAAAAAAAATCCAATAAGGAGACACATTTCCCAAAACGCATGAATAAAATGTAACTATGTGATACAACTCTTCATTTCCCAGTTGGTGTTCTGGTTGCACAAATTATTGCTTCCTTTCAAAACAAATAGCAGGGGGCTAAAGTAAAAATGTTATAGCTCAAATCTCCAGGAAATAAAAGGCTTTAAATTATAATACCCAATGAAGTGGTAAACCCTAATGGGTGCAAGATAAATGGGTTGTCATATTTATTTGAGTTCATTTTTTGGGCCACAAAAGCAAGAGGAGATTCTTCTTATGGAAGATAATAGTTATCAAATTATCAAAATGCTAACCCCCTCTACCCCTGTCCTATCATTGTGTGTGAATTTAAATATTATAATGGAGCACTGCAAATTGGCTTGAGCATTCGCCATCTGCCAGAACCCTAAACAGGCTAGTTTATCTAATCTCTTCAATATAAACATAAGCATGCTCCATTTCTACACTTCCACTTGAAACACACTCTTGTAAAGAAACTGTGCTGAAGAAACATGTACTTTTTTTTTTTTTCTGTTGCTCTGAATTATGCACAATGACCCTCTATCTTTCAGGTTGACACTCATTTCAGTTTCTTTTCTAGTACTCTCCCAGAATAGTTATGCACGTGAATTTAGGGTTGTAAAATGCCATAAACCAAATATTTTTGAAATAATATCATGCCTCATGTAGTTTATTATCTACGTGCGAGATAGCTGATAAGCAGAGAAACTTTCAGGAACCTCTGCATGCATATTTTTTTTTCCTCTCAAAATAATAGATTTAAAATGTAACACATCGCAAAAACCTTGTCCTGCAATGTTTACCGAATACAAATGAGAAAATGAAAGCTAAGGCTTGGGTCCAAAAATATTTCCCGGGCTCTGTAACTAAGCAGTGCCAGAATGGGGGCATTTAGAAGAATTTATTATTATTTTATCTCCCAATTCAGCTTCAGTCCAGGTCTAATGTAATTATCAAATACACACACAAACAACATGTTTTCAAAGGAAACAAAAGCTCCTAGAAAGCTCATTCTCCCTGGGCTTAGAGCTACTCTTCTTAACACACTGGGAAATAAAGGCAGGCGCCTGTGCAGAAAGCATGGTTAACTTCACACCGGGTGTTAAATTAATATTTCAACCGCTAAAATATTAGACTGTATCATTTAGATTATGAGTTCAATTGAATCTAAAACTGTGTAAACCCCTTTTCCCCCCAGGGATGCGTTCCTATAAATAAACTAGAGTTCACACCCACTCTTTTTAACCAGAGCTATTCCTTCCCTTTTCTGTGGTACCAGCTGCAATCTTTCCCTTCACATCCCGAAGTCTCTCCGCATCTACATCTTTTGAAGGATCACAAGAGCCGCTCCAAAACCCGGAAAAACAAAGGCACTCTCCTTACCACGCACACCAACGTTCAGTCCTACACACATAACACTAATTTACCAACTCCTCAAGTGTTAAAATCAACCGCTAACCTACGGTTACTCAATCATCATTCTCTCCAGCTTTCTGTAATACATTGTTAATAATTGCTTCATCAAGGTTACTGTCTTTTATTATGAAGATGCTTCAGGCGTTTGGCAATAAGTCCATATTCTGACAATAAGTTGCTATAAAGCACAAGCATTGGAAACTCTAATGTGCTAACCCCTTTTTTTTAATGCAATGTAGTATTGCCAATAATTCTCATCACTTGTCATCTCCACGAGAGGGGAGGGGGGAGCAAATCAGCAAACTTTCTCCCTAACTTTCTTGTCTCTGTTTCCTTACACTGCTGCATTGATTACAGAGTTAGCAAAGGGGAAGAGAAAGCACCGATCCCCACACCAAAAACGACAGTGTGCTACCCCTCCAAGCCGCCCAGACCAGGAAACTTTACAAACCATTGCAAACTCGCTGCTTTACAGATGGAATCAGAAGGAATCTTTTGCATTTTTACAACTTTACAAAGCGAGAGGGAAGAAAGGAGGATCCTAGCTTGCAAGAGGTTAAAGTAGTAATAATACTACTAGTAGACAACAGCAGCAAAACAATGAAATCTGGGACAGGTCCTCTAAGCAGGTTAAAGTCTTAAGAAGTGCCATAAAGAAAGCAGAAGAACTTACATGATCGGCTAGATTTGTGGAAGATCCTGAGAGTTCTTCATGGTCTGATTTGGAGCTGCCATCCCTTTCATCAATAACGAGGTCTATTGGCATTTTTCCTTTCAAACAACTAATGTACCGATGGCAGAAGTTATCGCACAATTCATGAACCTGAAAACAGTAACAATGATAGTATCAATAATGGCAAAATATCGGATTGCAACTTTTTTTTTTGGTAGCAAGAACAACCCTCTGATCTTCTCCACAAGTAACTCTAATTAAGGGGCACAATAGTTGAAGGCAAGGAAACAATAGAGAAATTGTTGCAGCACATATTATTCTCTAGAGACTTGCCGCAGCAACAAGTTAGAGAGATAGATAGTGGGCTCAGTCTGGTGTGCAGAGGAAAATCCGATTTGATGATAACATCAGAACGCTGGGAGCTGGACCCAAGCGGTATCGCTGGAGCATACACAGCCCAGACAGGTACAACTAGTCACTCGGGACCGGATCAGTTTAAACCAGGGCTAAAAAAAGGTCTAAGTGGCCGGGAGTGGTAAAACGAAGCTACTCGCTGAGGCTGTGGGAAGAGCCGCTCTCGTCCCAGGGCACAGCCCCCTCCCCACGCCACGCAGGGGCCCCCTGCCTCTCTCAGACATCTAGTGCTTGCTTGGGGTTAATGTGCCTGCCAGAGCTGAGGACAGGCAGGAGTGCTTTCATTTCTCTTTTTGTTCAACATGTTATTTCCGAGCCAGGGAAAGAGCTTCTACTGAGGGAAGGGGTAAGAAGGATGAAAGGGGTTTAATAATATTAAATATTGAAATTACGCAGGGGAAAAAAAAAAAAAAAAAAAAAAAAGCCGGGCTGGGCTGGGCATGGCTGTCGAGTGTCATATGTTCTGATGGCACAGGTTACGGTATCACACTGTGTTTCCCCTGTCTCCTCTGGCCATGTTTACAAATCAGCCCAAACAGTCAAGGGGGGGGGGGGGGGGGGGGGGCAGAGGGGCCCAGGGAGGGAACGGCTTGCCCCCCGCCCACCTCTGAGCCTCTTACCTTTTCTAATTCCAAAAGGTGAAACCTTAGTACTTGTATTGCTTGAATCATCTGCAAGAAAGTTTTGAGCAAGGGGTTAGGTGGGAGACAGGCGCAGGGGAGCTGCGCAGAGCTGCGAGCCCGAGCGGGCCAGGGGGAGAAAGGGACTGTCAAGGCGCGTAGCCATTACCCAGGATTTTAGCTCATTGGTCACGCTTGAACAATTTTGATCAACTTTAACCTAAGCGCTCGATTTTTATCATATTTATTACAGGAGCGGTGATTAGTGCTTTATTACCGCGATCTTGGAGAAACCCTCTTCCCCCTCTCCTGGCTCCCTCTCAGCACCCCGGCCCTCACCCCTGAGGGTCCGCAGAGGAGTCAAACACACGCTCCCACCCACCCCCTCACCCGCAGGAGAAGGGGGGGGGGGGGGGATGAATAATTTGGCATCTTTACAAGCGGATTTAGGCACTTTGAATATTGAAATCGTTCACATTAGCAAAAGAATTAGTTAGAAATCTCCAGCTCTCTCTTCTTAAGCAGTTATTTCCCTCACTTTAGCTTCCCGTGGCTTTCAAACACAGCTTTGCAATGCACTGGGGCTGGCGGGTCTGCCCTGGCTCACTTTAAAAGTGCAGCTCTTTGAAGCCTCTCGCCGGTGGCTCCCAGCTCCCGGCTCCCCCTGCCCAGCCCGCGCAGCCAGGGAGCCTGGGCCGGCAGCCGCCCGCCCCGCCGGCCCGGGCGGCGGAGGGCGCTTGCCGGCAGCCGGCGGTGGGGTCGGGGTCGGGTAGGGCGGGAGGGGAGCGGGGCAGAAGGGCCAGCAGGCCTTACCAAATTGTCCAACTCTGGATTTGAAGAAAAAAGTGGTTTTTCAGCGCGGACCTGCAGGAAAAAGGAATAGCGGCGTGAACTACAGCTTCCCTCCTCAGCCCTGTAACCGAATCACTCGAAGGGAATAATAATAATAATAATAATAATAAGCCCCCCCTGTGACCAAACCAGCCGGTGCAGGCCAGGCCCGAACCGGGCTGGGCACCCCGGAACCTCCTGCGCTGCGCGCAGGGGCCCGCTCCGCCGCCGCCCGCCCCGCCGCAGCAGCCCGGCGCCCGGATCCCCGGCCTCTCCCCGCGCCCGCTGCCTCCCGAACTCGGCCGCAGCCACATCTCCCTCGCGGTCGGGCGGGCGGGCGCGGGCCGGGGCTCCCAGCCCGGCAGCGCGGAGGGGCTCCCGGCGGAGGAGGGTCGGGGCCGGCCGGGCCGCCAACGCGCACCCACGCCGCCCCCTCCCGCCCCCCCGGCGCGGCGAAGAGGGGGCGCGGGGGGGGGAGGGGGATGCGGGGGGGGGGAGGGGGATGCGGGGGGGGGGGGGCTGCCCCCTGAGAGCGGCCGGCCGTGCGGGTCGGGGAGCTGGGGAGGTGGCGGGAGCGCTGGGAAGGGCTGGGGGCGGGGGGAGAGGTGCCGGACCTGTTTGGCGAAGACGGCGATGTCCTCGTTGAAGGAGTCGGAGGAGCAGACGTCCCCGCCGGCCACGCCGGGCTCCCGGGGCGTGCAGGTCGCCAGCTCACACTTCTCAAAGACCAGAGCTAAGAGGGGGAACAACGGGTGCCTACCGGGCAGTGGCACACAAAGAGAGGGGAGGGGGTGGGGGAGAGGGGGAAAGAAGAGCTCTAGTCAACAAGTATTTATTTTTTTTAAAATGCACGGACACACGGACACACGGACACAGCCACGCTCTGCAGCCACGCAGTATTGCTTCGGGCAGAGCAGGGGAGCGCAACGTTTTGAAACAAAAACGCTGGGTTTGGTGGTGGCAGTGTGGTTTGGGGTTGGGGTTTTTTCCCCCTTTTTGAAATTGCCATGTCCGAGCCACATCCCCCGTGCGATCCCCACAGATGAGGACAAAAGTGACCTCCCCTCCAAACACATCAGGCACCAAACACGCTCACGCAGGCAGCAGCTCAGCTGGGAATCTTACACTTTTCGCCACAGCTTAAAATAACGCGAAACCTGGAAGATCCCATCCCTACCCTCCAGCTATGACCTAAAATGAGAAGCACGGCTAGGCAAACTGCAAACTACTTAATACGTAATTTTATTTTTCAAGGGGCCTGCTAACAAAAATGTGGTGAAGTTTCCTGGCTTAGGAAGCACACCCAAGTAAAATACCAGCTGTCCAGATAAGTGAGCTGGGGAGGGGGTGGAGGGAGGGAGCACTTCGCGAAATATTTTCCCATAGTTGGTGTAGTCAGGAAAAAAAATATTTTATCTGCGTGCTAAGTAGTAAGCATGCATTTGCCTCTTCTCCCTTTTGGTGCCTGCTCAAGGCCCCACACTCTGTCATAGATGTTACTGTCTCTCCTTTTAGGATCATGTAGTATTTTTTCTAAAAGTCACTGAAGGGAATCTGTGTCATCCCCCCCCCAAGCTATGCCCTGGCACAGCCTTGAGTTCTGCTGGGTACGTGTTCCTTTTCTCTCATGTTCTTCCTTTCTTAAAAAGAAAACTCAACTCATTGCCCCCAATGTATTTATTTCTTCTGTCTCAGGGAAGTGCTGCTTCCAAAACCCGAATCCCTTTTATTCTTACTACCATCCGCGATGTGAATAGCTCTTTATTTACAGTGTTGGAAGAGTGTTATTATGGCACGAAGGAGAACACCAGAACAACACTTCTCCAACTAAAATCCAGAGCAATGAGAGCCGCCTCGCCTGCCTGAACTCCTAACTGGGGCCTTTCCGAGAAAGACAAAAAACCCACGGGGGGGGGAGGGGGGGGGAGAAAAAAAAAAAAAAGGGTGGGGGTGGGGGGGGAGGAAAAGGAAAAAATAGAAAAGGAGAAAAGAAAGGCAAGGCACCACCGGCTCCCCCCAGCCCAGCCTCTCTCCCCGAGAGGTCTGTTTTTCCAGGACCCGTTTCCCGCGGGCGCTGGCACCCCAGCTAAGAGTCAGGCTGGGACGGCACTCGCCCTGCAGCCGCCAGCAGTGGCAGTGCCACCGCGCGGGTCTCCCTCCGGAGCGGGCGGCTGGGGGCTCCCGGGCCGCCGCCCTCCCGCCGGGGTTCCCTCCCGCACCGCCCCGCTCCGCTCCGGGGCTCGGCTCGCCGCTGCCGCCGCCCGCCGCCGCGGCCCCGCGGGAGCCCCCGCCGCCCGCCCGCCCCGCTCCTGCCCTCGCCGCTCCGCGGGCACCGGCGCTGCGGAGCCGGGCCATGGCGCCGGGCGGCCCGGCGGCACCTACCCGTAGATCGCATCCTTGTCCCGCTTCAGGGCGTCGTTGACAGCGGAGCCCATGCTGGCCGGCATGACATTGGGGTGCGGGGCGTGGGCGCCGTAGTGCTGTCCGGCGTGGAGCGGCGGCCCATGGTTGAGGTGGTGCACCGGGGGGATCGGCCGGGGGGCGTGGGGGTCCCCGTACATGGACGCCGGCACCCCTACTCCGTCCATCCCGCCGTAGTGGGGCAGCTCATCGTACTGTCAAAAAACGGGCCGGAAGAGAAGAAAGAGAAAGAGGGGAAGAGAGAGAGAGAGAGGAATAAAAAAACAAACAAACAACAACAACAAAAGTCAGAGGAGAGTAAAGCACCCGGACAGACACAAACAGAGCAAAACAAAACAGAAGCAGCCACAACAGAGAGAAATGTGCAAAATGAAATCAACTGGGATCGGGAGCAGAGGCTGGAGAGGCTGAGGGAGGCGTGGGGGTGCGGGGAGAGGTAAAGGGGGAAAGTGTGTGTGCCTGCCTGTGTGTGCGGGGGGAGATGGTCCTCTTCAGCACGGGCAGGAGAAACCCTAACAAGGAAACGGGGATGAAAAGGAAGGAAACGGAGGAAAGAAACTAGAGTTACTCTGCATTAGAAAGGAAGAACACACACACACACAAAAAACCCCAACAAACCAAACCCAACCCAAAAAAAACCCCAAAACAAGCAGAATCAAAAGCAACTATATAAATAAATCAACACTGGGAAGAAGAGAGGAAAGGTAGGGTGCATGGGGGGGGGGGGGGGGGGAGAGGGAAGAGATAAAGGGGGAAATAATCTGAAAGTTACCAGAAACATTATTTAGTAGCAATTCCCCTTGTCCTTGTCAAAGCCAGAGACAAAAAAAAAAAAAAAAAAAAAGCAGCTATATGTGTATACATATATATACACAGACACACATATGTATTTCTTAGTCTTTGCTAGACAGCGGCAGCAACGGCGGCAGCAGCAGCAGCAGCAGCAAGCTTTCCCCTGTGAAACCCGTGCTACTGAGCAGGCAGAGAGCAGGGAAATCGCGCTGCTGGGGGAAAAGCTAGAGAGGAAAAAAGCGTGGAACAATTGCAGAGAGAGACACACACAGAGAGACACTCACGCGCACACACAAAAAGCTAGTGAATAATTTTTGCTGCTATTTTTTAATAGTGGCCGCCATCATCATCAGCAACAGAGGAGAGCAAATCGGACAGGCCCCTCTTAAGAGAGGATTTATATATAGGTAAGTGTTGGAGATTTAAACCTACCCTTTGCGCCATCAGTCTGCGCTCCAATAAACTCCTGGATGTGTCGTATATTTAATATCCCAGTCCAGCAAAGAAAGTGATTTAGAGTGAAGAAGATTCCTTTTTTTTTTTTTTTTTTTTTTTTGCAACCCACTTATAGACTTCTCCTATCCTCCAATATGGGTAAATAATAATAATAACAACAACAATAACAACAACAATAATATATAAAAAAAACAGTCAAGAACCACGATGAGTTTCTGTGTTTTCTTCTTTTTTCTCTCTCTTTCTCTCTTTCCTTTTTCTCTCTCTCTTTTTCCTTTTTTCCTTCTCTACGCAAAAAAAAAAAAAAAAAAAAAAATTGTCAAGCCCCCAAACTGAAGGTTACGATCGGCCCGTCAGCAACCCACATGTAACCAAACTGTCGTGTCTCATGGCTTTTTGCCACTCCAGCTGTCAATCAAAGCCAGGGAATGTCAAGGTAGTGAATGAATGATGGTTGATGATGATGAAGAAGAGAGGAGGAATCTTTTTAACCCCGGTTTCTTCTTCCAGTAACTCCGCGCTCGGGTTTTGCCTTTTAGGATCGCTATAGGGTTGTTTTGTATTTTTTTTTTTTTAAGTACTGTGAAGGGGGGTGGGGAAAGATGCGAAGAAAAATTGAATAGTTTGCAAAGCCCGGACTTCCCCCTCTCTCCCTTTTTTTTTTTTTTTTTTTTCCTCCTCCCGGCAGGTATTTTGTCTCCCTCTCTCCCTCGCTCTCTGAGATGAGTGAGTGTCAGTAAGTGTTGGCAGGTTGGCTGCTGGCTGCCTTATAGAAGAGGCTCAGTTTTGCAGCGCTGATCGGCGGGAGAATGAAGTGACGGAACCCGGAAGTAGTGGTGGCCATAGCCAGTCCTGCAGCGCGGCGGCGGCGGCGGCGGCGGCGGCGGGGAGCGGCGGCGGCGGCGGCGGGGAGCGGCGGCGGCGGGAGCGGGCGCGGCGGCGGGGCGAGGGGCGCGGGGCGCGGGGCGGCGGGGCGCCCCAGCCGGCAGAGCGCCGGTGATGCGCAGCGCGCCGGCAGGGCGGCCGCGGCGCCGCGCGGGGGGAGCCGCGCAGCAGCCCCTGCCCCGAGCGAAGCAACGCGTGTAGGAAGGAGCGAGCGAGCGTGCGAGAGAGAGGGAGGGAGGGAGGGAGCGAGGGAGGGAGGGAGCGAGGGAGGGAGCGAGGGAGGGAGGCAGGGGAGGAAGGACGGGGAGAGTGCGTGTGTGCGAGAGGGGGGAGAGGCAGGGGAAAACTGCAGAGAGCGAGGAGAAAAGTGCGGTAGAAGCCCGGCCCCGGGTTGGTTTGCGCTAGGTTATTTTAGCGACAAAATACCTTCCGATTAACCGCGACGTTTAGCGGCTGATTGATGCGCTGAATTGTTTGTTTAAATCGCCGGCTATCGCTGCTGCCGCGAACGGGGTACGCGAGTCCGGGGGCATGGAGAGCCGCGGTGCGCGGGGGGGCCGCGCAAAGTTGATCCTGCCCGGGAAGCCAGCCTGCTCCGCCGGCCGCCCGCGCCCTACGCTGCAAGCGTGGTCTCTTTCCTCTGACAATTCATTGTGCTTTTCTAAAAAATTAATTTTCCAGGGCATGAAGAGAACGCCTCGTTCGAGCCGTGTTTGGCACCGCTCTTCATTAAGTGATCGCTGCTATCAAGCACGCTGTGGATGTCTTGGGGGAGAGGCGGGGGGGAAGAGGGGGGAAATCCCTTTTAGTTTTGCGATTAGGCTGCCAGGGCTTTGAAAAGGGCTTAAAAACAAAGTCATGCTCAGCCTTTTGTAGGAGAGATCCAGATGTTACGTAGATTTTTGTTTGCATGTTCATTTCGAGCGGATCTGGCGGTGAGCGCTGTATTTACGTGTGTATGTGGCTGGACTTTGCCGTATATCGACGTTGCGCTTGTGGAATGTATGCTGAAGTATTAGCTCGGTAATGCCTTCTAATGGTAGTGCTAATTACCGTGGGGTTATTTAGCAAATTAAGTGAGATGATGCACCCCCCACCCTTGAGCACCAAATGAACTTTTCCAAACACACACCACGCGCGCGCACACACGCGCGCGCACTCGCGCGCGCACACGCACACACTCACACACACACACTCACACATACACTCACACACACTCACACACACGCACGCGTTAATTTTGGTGTGTTTCTCTCGCCCAATCGCTCCGCCGGAGCAGCAGCATGCCTTACCTCAGAGCAGTCAATTACCAAAGCTACCCGGGATCATCAATCATGGGGGATGCTTGAAGTTTAGGGGAGGAGCGATGGTCAAACTATCGATTGCTGCAGTTTTGTCCTCCCCAACCCCCCACCCTCGTTCACGGTCCCCTGCACATAAAATCTAAAACAGACTATCCCGTTAATAGTGGGATTTATCAATGATTATGTACCCGGTTGTGAATGTGGCCTTATACATAGATGGCTTTGAAAAAAACACGGCAGAAAATTTTTTTTTTTTTTCAGTTAGAGTTTGGTTTGGTTTGCTTTTTGTGATGATGACGAGAACTTTAAGGGTATTTTTTTTTTCCCTAAACTTTAAGAAAATTACTCAAGGGGTAGTTGTAGATATTTGGCCTGATTTTAATAGGCGTAGGGAATGAGCTCCAGAGGTCAATAAACCCCTCCAAAATGATGAATGATTGAGTACCTGTGATGATGATAGTGATTACCGGAGCAATTAAACAGTTTGATTAAATGAGCCATCATAACAATGATGTCTGCGGGAAATCAGCCCTCACATATAAAGAAAGATAGTGTGGAGGGCTGACAAACGCCAGTGGGCATTCCTGCGTGTTCCGATAGCGCCGAGCCCTGCAGAGCAGGGCTGTGTTTACAAATACGGGGGGAATATGGAGAAAAGTCCCTCTCTTACTTTTAGCCAGAGTTGCACCCTGCTTAAAACCCTCCAGAAGCCGGAGACCAGACCCGGGTTGTTTTTGTGGGTTTTTTGTTTTGGTTTGTTTTTTGGGTTGGTTGTGGGGGTTTTCTTGGTTTGTTTTTTTTTTTTTTCCTAGAGGATCTCCTCCAAGATTAAAGCTAGTCCTAAGAGCAACCGAATTGCTGTGACTGACTTTCACGGGACTGTAAAGAGAGGTGAGTAAAAAAGCCCTTAGTATGTAGATCTCTTTCAAGCAGTGGTTAAGTCGATTCATTTCGCAGGGAAAAAGCCAGTCTTCTTGTGCAGTATTTTATACTCTGTCGTATAAATCGGTAACGTAATTCAAGATATTCATGGTAATGAATGCTTGGCTAATCCTTTGGGTGCGCGGAGACCTACAGAGCAGTAGGTTATGCAAATCCTTTCCTACTTTTACAGCTGTAGTTTTCTAACAGATTTTTTAAGAGATCTAGTAATCGGTGAATGTTATCTGGTTGGGTTTTTTTTCCTCCCGCGCCCCCCCCCCCCCCCCCAAAGATGCCAGATTTCTAAACTTGCGTGGAATCATTTGATTGTGATACAGCCAGCTTAGAGGACGGGGTTTAAATATTTGTAGCTTCCAAACTTATTTTTCAACCGAGGCGGTGCAAACCCAGAGCCTTGCCTCTTGAGATATACAAGTGTGTCTCATTTCAGATAGTTTCGGTATCACCAAAGAAGAGGTCTTTTCTGGTAATGTGGCCGCGCAAAAGTAATCTAGCTCCGTTGAAGGCTCCATGTATTTGTTCAGACCTCAAGCTGTGGGAGAAGTTCATCAGTTTTCTTCTTAAAAAGAAGTTTTTAGATTACTTGGTTCCCATAGAAGTAAGCGCTTCATTGCTTAGAATTATAATTTTAGACTTGATTTTTTTTCCTCCTAATTCTGTTTTCCACAGAAGTCCCTGTAAATCTCGGTTCTCTTGACTAAGAAATTGTTAGAAAGCAATCTAAAATCAAAGTTGCAAAAAAAAGCAGCCCAAGATTTTTGCAGTGTTCAATGCTGCTCCTTTCACTTCTTTTTTTTTTTTTTTCCCCTCCCCCCCCCCCCCCCCCAATTAACCCCCTGCGTTGGCTTGTCCTGTTATGCATGTGTGTAATCTGGGACAGGGACCAACTTTTAAAAATTATTTTAACTTGATGGAAAGTAAGAGTTCATATGGTAAATTAAGGGCTTTCATGTTCCTCTTGTGTCTTTTTTTCCCCGTGAAAAGAGTTGAAGCCTTTTTCCTCTTTACTATCCCAGTGGATTAAAGCACACAGAGAACATGGTTTATAAAGCACTACAGTTTAGCCATGAAGAAGGAATCTCAATTTAGCGTCCTTAAGTGAAAGTACTCAGCTATTAACAAAGATGTTGTGGGGAACTTGGAGGAAAATGGGATACGTGCGTGCAGGGCGTGGGGGTTTCCACATTCTTAGGTCCATTTTTATTTACTTCCCTCCCCCCCCCCCCCCCCCCCCCCGCCCTGTCTGGTGACATATTTCTTTTAAAACACAGTAATTCGAGAAAATTAAATTGGCTAATTTCCATTTCTCGTGCATCACTTTCACAGCGAACGCTGTTTCCAGGAAAAGTGTGAGAGACGAGTCGGTGGGGTGTATGTGTTTGGGCTTTGGGGGGGAGGCGGAGGGCTGGGGTTTTTTTGTTTTTTTTTTTTTTGTAGATCGGCTCAAAAGTCCAAAGAGAAATGAGGTGTCCGGTATGGAAGTGCATCTCAGTCAACAGCCAGCTCCTTTTGCCGAGGCTGGAAATGGTTTTAACAGGCGGTAAAATTTCATCTTGTGGTGTCAAATTGGGGTCAGTTTGGGGTTAGCGCTCTCAGTGTCCGAGCAGGAGCTGTCCAGCTGTGTGGGGATTCATTAAAGGCAAAAGATCCGTTTCAAGAAAAACAATACAAAGACAATCAGAGGGCTAAAGATCCTCTTCAAATCGCATTTTACAAGTGCACCAGAACAAATATGGACGCTGAAACCTATTCCCTTCAAACTCCCAAATCGGCTTCTTAGCCCTTGGAGGGAGTGAGAGAGAAAATCCTCTAAAACTTAAGAAGAGTCTGTTTTCAATCAGCCTTTCCGAAGTGTGGTATCTCAGTCCTTTGCTGGCTTTGAGACATGCCTCTCTCGCTCGCTCGCTCGCTCGCTCTCTCTCTTTTTCCACAGCCTTGCAAAAGCGGATGGCACAACAGGTAATATTTCAGATTTCAAGAATATATCCCACCGGGCATCTCAAACCACTGTTTTGTATGCGCGGGTGCGCCTAGCGCAAGATTTAATGCAAACAGAAAGTTTTTTGGGGAAACAAGCCATGCTTGCACGAAATCCTATTGGACCTCTTCGGAAATTTTCTGCACTCCATGTAGGCGATGCTCCGGTCTGATAGGTAATTTAGGCTAGATTTACTTTACGGTTCCTGGTGTTTGTGGAAAGCACCTATTGCTAATCTGGTTTATTAAATTCGCGTGGTTTAAATCCTCTTAGCGTCCCTACATCTGTTAGAACAATTGACGCCTTGCTACAGGGACAAATAACTCGAACCTTAATCTTGTTTGTAACTTTATTCAATGTTTGTTTGTTTGTGCGCTGAGTTCAAGTATTTTTGGATGATGCCATTGTGTTCGGAAGGACACAGGCGACATTTGCAGGCAGAACTCCCCGTGGACGGGCTAAGGATATCGCAGAGCCGGATGACAAATTTTTCATATTTGAATTGGCATTTTATCTCGACCTATCGTTCTAGGAAGTGTGTCGTACTTAATGAAGAAAGCAATCTGCCTGTTAAAATGTGGTCGCGGGATTACATCACTATGACCCCGTAGTGAAATCCACGGGAATTTTTCTTTTTGTTTGGCTCGCAAGGCGAAGCGTGGGGTGTAAATAGTACCTTTTCCTTTTCATAATCAGGATTATGCCACAGTTCAAACTCTTACCCCCGGAATCGCTCTTTACCAGCCTTTCCTTTGCCTTTACGGTTGGCTCTTACAACTTGAGTCACTTTTTATTCGTCTCAGCCCAGTTTGATTCGCCTCTGACTCCCCGCAGCTGCAGGACTCTGGAGGTCCCATCCCGGGTGCCCCTGTGAAATCACGCACATTTTAGCTGCTGCCGATCCCTGGGTTCATGTAGCTCCTCGCCCTGAGCCGCCCGCCTGCCAATAGCGTACCTCGCTTCTCAGCGATCTATTATTTTGCGAAGATCTTTCCAGTCCGGAAAGTCAATGGTAGCCCATCACGGTGAACTTTTCTTGACCTCGGCTGCGGTATGACTGAGATCTTTGGGAGCTGGATTAGGAAGAGGCTCATTTACCTACCTGTTAACTTCCCTTTTGAATCCCTTTCTTTCACACACACACACGCCTTTTTTTTTTTTTTTTTTTTTTTAGGGGAAAAAAACCCAAAACCAACCCAACAAACCCCCCGCGAAGCAAGAGCGACCCGGGGTCTTCCTCCCCGCCGGGCGCCCCTTGTCCCCGCCCCGGGCGCTGGCGGGACGCGCCCCCGCCGCCGGGCCGCACGGCCGTGCCATCGGCAGCGCTCTAGCGCTACCTGGCGGGGCTCCAGCACCATCCGCCGCGCCGCGCCGCGCAGACCCCGCGGGGCCCGGCCTGTCGGCCCCGCTCCGCGCCTCCGCCCCCGCAGGGCTCCGGGCCTGGGCTGCTGCGCCCCTCCCCCGGCTCCCACCGGGCGGGTCGAGGGGCGAGGGCACGGTGGGAAGGGGCGCGCAGATGCGTTCGTCTGGCGTATCTCACGCGGGCGCGTGTGAAGCGCTCATGTCAGACGAGAGCTTTTTTTTTTTTTTTTTTTTTTAATGTCTTAGGCTGGGAGGTTTGTAAAAGTGAAGACCATAAAGAGCCGACGTGCGTATTTCCATCATAAACCAGAAAGAGAAAAATACCTGTCAGGGCTTCCCACTAACGCCGTGCCGGCTGCTTCACCGGGGTAGTAGTTAAACACCTAGTTTGCATTTGTTCGAAGGAGCCCGAAGCATTAACAAAATCCATCTTTCCAATGTGACATCATAACAAAAAGGACAGTTAGGGCAAACTAAATCGCTTTAGTGCGATATCAGAGCATCCGAGAAGGCACCAAACTCTGCTCGGAAGGCACCAAACTCTGCTCGGAGCTTTCTGCTCTCGCTCACTCAAAATATTCCCTTTTGTTCTCCAGCTGCCTACAAAACTCCAGAAGAGGAGCGCTCTCATTTTTACACCGGAGTTCTCGGTCCGGAGAGAACAATATCATCCTACCTCTTTTGAAACGATACGGAGACTCTCGCAACACACAGGCGATCACTCGAAGCACGAATCTCCTTTTTTTTTTTCTTTTTTCTTTTTCTTCTCCCACCCCCCACCCCCCCAAGAGTTGCTCGGCCCATTGTTTGAAGTAGGATTCAGCGCGCAGCCCAAGGAGAACAGGGAAAAAAAAATAATCTTAGGAGTCCGGTTTGGTATTGCACAGAGAAAGAGCTGGCTGACAAAATATTATAGCGTGTTTCCTATAAGTATGTGATGAGAGCCGGCATTGTGTTCCCAAAAGAGAGGTGTTTTTTATCGGTTGGGTTTTGTGTGTGTGTGTGTGTGTGTCTCCCCCGCCTCCCCCCCCCCCAAGATTGTGATCGCCTTTGTACGTCTTTCTTTTGATCCCACAAAGAGAATGCAATATACATATATGTGTTTGCTCTCCATACAAGAAATGCAAGGGACCGTACAATGGAATATACGGCCGGTTAGTCCTCATAATGCTTAGTTTTGCTGTAATTAATTGAAAACAGTTATTAGGTCGTCATTGGCAATAGCGTAAATAATTGCAGCAGATTTTTACTTAAAATTGACCGGTCACAGAGTGATAGATCGATTCGAGGTATAAAAATGATGTATCAAAACATCAATGTCGATTATTTGAAATATTGTAGTCGAATCTTTTTATTGCTTCATCGGTTAAGTGTCTGAAAGTGCTGTGTTCCAACATATATTTATGTTGTCAATACTGTCAAAACTGTCAGTTTTATTACAGTGGATTTGTAATACATTTCGGATTTGCTCATTTACATAAAATGTCCACCTCAGATACACCTCCTTTTACCCATCTCTGGAAATCTATGTCAGTCTAATAAAAGGATTCAGGAATCATACCTGAAGCAAAAGAAAAAAAAAAAAGAAGCGGGGGGGGGGGGGGGGGGGGGAGCGGAAAGTGGAGCTATTGCTCCATTAAGTCCAATTTAAACATCCTTTTGGAAAGCTTGGGCTATTTCTAACTTGCCATAAGAGGGAATCCCGCCCCCCCCTCCCCCCCATTTCCTCAGCAGAATTTAAACACTTTTCTACCCTCACACCTAGATTGAACCCTTCAGGAGAATTGAGAAAGTGTACAGGGAGGCAGAGCCGCGCCGCAGCACACCTGGGAGTGCAAGGACCCTCCCGGGGAGAGCGGCAGCCCCCCGAACCGCGCACCCACGCACGGGGGTTTGCGTCCTGCTAGAAAGAAGGAGACAAAAGGAGCAATAAATATGTGTGTGATCCTTTCTTAACGGTTTGAAGCTCAAAGGCAAAACGCGAAGTGGAAGGAGTATTGGGCATTTAATGCCTCCCGTCCCCATTTTATCAGGGTCTGATCCGGTCTGATTATTCGCTTGAACTATAAGCGCTGATTCTTTATTAGCATGGTCTCAGACACCTCTCTAATTTTCTTTGAGAGCCCAGCTCAGGGATGGCAAAGCTAAGGAATGAATAAATACATTTACACACTAAACTCTCTTCGATCGAGCAAACAGTGAAATTAGCCAAGTAACTTCACCCCCCCCCCACCCCCCCCCTTTTGGGAGCATGAGGTTGTTTTTAAGGCGTTGGTAGGATGGAGGTGTGGGTTTTTTTCCTTTTTTCTTTCTTTCTTTTTTTTTTTTTTCCTCCCCCTTCTAGGGATATGTATGTTTAAAGAGATGCTGAAGAGATTTCTGAGTTCACGGGGAAGAAGGAAAGGTTGGTTTGGGGAACGACAGCGCGCCTGGCAGGTATTTTAATGACCGTCCCTTCCTTTGAACACTTCCCATTTCTTTGCCTCTTTTCATCCGGAATCTCTTCCCCAGACCAAGTATGATTTCTGTTGTAATTCTTGTGTGTGTTTGTGATCCCTTCTGAGGTAAATTGAGAAGTAAGCTGCGCAAAAGGAGGAAATCGCCCCTGGGGTGCTTTGTTTACTTTGGTTTGTAAAATCCTGCTAGGAGATGGTTTCCTCAGTGTGTGGCAAGTGTTTCTTCAAGAAATTCATCAGCCCTTCTACAATTACTTCGAGCTCCGAGGGAAGAGAGCTGCCATCACTTTCTCACATCCCAAGGTGTTGCATGGAGGAGAGAAGAAAAGGCTGGAGCATATAATTATAACGGGGGTGGGGGGTGGGGGTGGGAACGGCGGCTGCAGAAAGCCGTCCCAAGCCTGTACCTGGAAAAGAAAAACCTGCAAGGGTGTATCTGGGAGACGTGTGCCATTTAGAGATGGGGAAAAGTACCCCATCTTGTGCAGTAATTAGTCTGAACAATAAACATAATTGGAATAAAATCAGTTGGAAATTCCTGCGTTTTTAATTACGTTTCATTTTGTGGTAAGCCGTAAAATTATGAATGCCTCTCAATTAAACACTATCCACTTGTAAAGCATTTAACAACAATTATTCCTTAATCAGTTGGAATGTTAGCCACAAATGATGCTGTTAAACATCAAAGGGACGCCTTAGACGTTACCTTTTAGTCATAAGTAAGAGGATTAATTTCTATAATTAGAGGGGATAAATATGTGCATAAATAAATCTAATTTTTTTACACGTTCTCATCCTATCCGGGAGAGGCGAGGATCTCTGACATTGCCTGCACTTCTGGCTCTCCCCCGGCTCAGAGGAGGCGACCCCGGGAGCACGAGGTGAGACCCCCCTGCAGGGAGGCCCGATCCCGCGCGCCGCTCTGCGCACATTCCTCCCCCGCCCCCGGCCGGGGTGCCGGGATCGGGCCCCGCCGGTCCGGCCTGCTGCCCGCCCTCGGCTTTCATTCACGTTCTTTCACGGCACCTGGGGGCTACCTGGCGTTTCGGTTCCCTTGGGGACAATTTGCTGCCCCCAAACGAAGCTCGAGATTTGAGCCGAATACCGCAAATAAAATTAGCATGACCTTGATTACACCCTGTATGAATATCTCATTTACCTAATGACTTTGTGTCACGTATGCAGAGGGTCAATTTCCTTTTAACCTTTCCCATTGCTGCAGTAAGCATTCTTTTATAATCAATGGCTGTTTGAATAATCAATTCACATTTTATGATCCCTGACAAACTCAATATATGTGTGCCTTGTTTCAGCAAAGCAGCCGGCCCTTCTCCGCGCCGTGTTCACGTCCGAAGGGTTCGCGGCGGGGTTTCCCGGCTCCCTGGGGAGCCGCCCCGGGGGCCGCCGCCGCCGGGCTCCACGGGAGCCTGCGGGGCGCTGCGCCGCCAGCTCCGCTCGGCTCCGTCGCCGCTGCGGCTCCGCGCCGGGCCCCGCCGGGCAGCCGTGTCCCCCGGGGGAGCGCCGGGGCACGGCGGCGCCCGCAGCCCCTTCCTCGCGTCGCCCCGGTGCCGGGCGCGCACTTGCACGCCGTTCTCAGTCGCTCAACGCAGAGCGGGCGGTTTTCGCGCTGCCCCCGCCCCGTCCCGTCCCGCCCGGTCTGGTCTGGTCTCCTTCCTGGGACTGTGCACGCCAAAACCCGGCCGCCCCGGACCGTCCCCCCATTTCTGCGTCGGCCGGGCCAGCCCGCCGGTCCCCGGCTCCGAGGGCGGCCGCCCCACCGCCCGCAGGACTTGCGAGGGGGGCTCGGCGTCCCTGGCCGTGTCGGCGCATGGGAGCCCTTGAATGAATCTTTGCACTGGCCTAAGCGTCCCGCTGCCGTTTGCGGGGCCCCGCTGCCACCGGCCCCCCCTATCACTTCCCCCCGCCGCCTCCGAGCTGGGGTTGGGAAACCTGCCCCGGCAGCGCGGCCCCCACGCATGGCTCCAGCGTAGCAGCTTATGCGGGAGGGGAGGGGGTTAGGGGCAGCTGAACTTTGCAAATGTTTTTTCTGTAAGTGGCTCACATTCGCTGTGATCTATGGTGTGAGTCAGGAACTGAGACTTATTGCAACCCTTTTCCCTCTGTTGGATAATTAATGCTGATTCATAGCGGTTTCTACCTACGAATGTGTGTTTCGTTTTTCTCTGCAGGGTCCATGGTTCTTTGGTATGTTGTTATTCCCTGAAAGGTAATTGCACTTGATATTCTCTCGGGGAAGGCTCATTAGCCAAGGGCAGGGTGGCGTTGCCAATCTCGGACGCTTTCAACAATTCAGTGCAAACATTTGCCCCAGAGGTTTTGTACAGCACTCTTGGCTCCCGAAACAGACCTTGGGTACAGCATGTGTGTGTGTGTGTGTGTGTGTGTGTACACATATACACATACACTACCCAAGCAGGAAATATTTTAGTTTAAGGGGTTTTAGTTTAACTCCTTACTGTAAGTGGTGGAAGCTACACAAGAAGGTTTGATGTGTTGCCCTGGACTGCAGGACTTCACCCTCCCTATCATCAGAAGATAGCCAGGACGTAATTGTGGATGAAACAGTAGAAAAGGCACCACTTCTCCCACTCCTCTGTATGCACTCCTTTATACTCTCTTAACATTTACAAAATGCATGTTGAAAACACTTTTCCACTTCCCACCATTACAGGCCTACACTTGACTTCTTTCTCACACATGCCTGCTGTCATCTCTTTGGCTCCTTTCACCTCTTCTGCTAAATTAATTAATTCACTAATGCAAGGCCATGAAACTCAGGTATAAGGTAAGTTAGGGAACGTATGTTAGTTAATGCATACTATTTTATGAAGGTGAACCCTCCATGATTGTTCTAATTTTATTTTTTCCCTCTGTTGTTCATCATTTTGAAAATCTTATTCTTTGAGTCTTGGCAGGTTGAGCAGGATGATTCACAGTAACATTGCAGAGAAGTTCCAGTTCTCACAGGAGAAAATGGTCCCTGTAGGACTGATGAAGAGGAAGCAGAGGGACAACATCTAGGCTTAACAAGTTCTTGGACACCACCAGGTTTTCCATGTTAGAATAAAGAAATCTGGGTGTCTGTATTCATGGCGAATTAGATGGTGTATTCTTCCTGGTAGCAGTGTTAAAAGGCAGAGACTGCTCTTAATTCCAAATTACAAACCCTATGTCTAAAGTGTACATCTAACCATCTTACTGTGTTAACATACTTCCACTTACCATATTTTTCCCATCAGTTTACCAATAAACTCCAAAAGCAAAACTCAGCTGTGCTGTATCGCCACTGACTTTCATGTTAGTACATTGGAAAGCAAATTGTCCTACAGCATGTGACTACACAACAAAAATAGGTCCAAAAGACTGTATACGCTGGCATATTACTCGTTTTGCCCTCACTCATCAGGGCTGCCACTCAGTCTATAGGCCTCACCTATTGGGGGACCAAAAGTTCATAGAAAAACACCTCCGTGCTGTGAATGTCTGTCAGCAATGTTTGCCATGCTGACAGCCTTCAATACCCTCAAGCCCAAACCCAAAGCAGAGGGCAGGATTCTGCAAGGTGTTTGGCAGGATGCCAAGTGCCCACGTGCGAAGTCGGAGTACTCGGCTTTCCAGGTCCCACTGATAGTAAATTGGACAATCACCACCCTTGCAGTAAGCCCTCAGCACAAGAAAACATCAGTTCTTTAATTCATACTTTGGTGATTCACAGCCGTGGTTTTTGTTTGACACTTTAAGTATCTTTCATGTCATAGTGGTACATTCTGCTTTTTCAAAAGTGTTTTTCAAAATGAACAGGCTTTTCAGTGATGAAACATGATGAAGTTAATGTACTAATAGATTTAATTTTTAAAGTACATGCTAAATTTAAGACTTGTCTCATGCATTTATAAACCATCACTAATAGTTCTATTGATCAACAACATAAATAGCTCTAGCAGAAGCTTTTCTTTGATGCAGATAAACATAAACAGCATTGAAAAAAACAACACACAAGCGATTGTCCTGTACTCTTACCTTGAGGCTATATTATGATCACAATAAGACATATCTAGGCATGTGTCATACTGGATAATACTGTTTCTTGGGTGTTTGAGGGCACATGACTTTACCTTGGACTTCACAACAGCTGAGACATGCTATTTAAAAGCATGGTCCTGGCATTACTTAAAAAAAGCCCTACTATGCTATATATAATTATTAGCCTATATACGAGATTTTTTAAAAAATTGCTTTACAATAAATACCCAGATCACTTTATTTCTATTATTCATGTGCAAAGCTAAAAATAAACATTGGAAATATTTTTCTCTTTTATGGAAGAGCTGATAAAACTATTCATTTGAAATGAACTCTTGGGTGAATGCAGTCATATTTTCTGGACTCAGATCTCTTATTCCTAGTTGGGAACCCTACATCAGATCAGGGCAGCACAATCAATCCTCAGAGGGAAAGTGCTCTTTACTTCAAAATATTCACCAAGAATAGCTTAGGCAAACAGTTTCCAGCCTAAGAGTCATTCACAATATGTCCATTTGGGCTTTTCATTTCATTACTCTTGATGTGTCACTGGTCACCCATCACACTTGCTCTATTTCCTAATAGGCTGATGGAAATTACTTAAACAGGATACTGAATGAATAATAAAAGTGCTCAAGAAATATTCCTGTCTGTGTCTACATTATTTTGTTTTGTACAGGTATTTATCCAAAGCCTGATTCTGCCTCTGTTCCAGCTGATAAGAGCAGGATTTGATCCATAAAGGGAACGTATTCACCTAATACTTGTTCAAAGAAAAATCCTGCTTGCTGTAATGTTCACATATATGGTCACAAACATGATCAAAACAAGAGCCATCTGAACCCCCTAGAGCTGCTTTGTAAATAGGGTTGCATTACGAACCCAGGAACATAACCAGTTTTGTCACTGGAGGTTAATTTCAGCTTTCAAACATTCTGGAAAATCATCAATTGCCTTTCTCCATATCCTGTCCCCCCCCGTCCCTGCTTTAACTTCAGATCACTTCCCCTGGCAAACGCCTTTTGATACTCCAGTAAGATCATATTGTTTGATCCAAAAGCAAATTTCTTTCTGCCGTTGTTTCCAGACTTCATTCATTGTCCTGTCTGCAGCCAATATGTTCATGGTAACTGTTTGTTCCCGAAATAAACATCTAGCAAGATTCTTTAGTATTTGAGAGAGGCATTGCTTTCATTACATAATCCTCTGTACACGAGAAAAACTATACAAAGGTCTCGGACCCTGCTTTCCTAGTGCACCTAGCAGTCAGCAGACTTGTTCAGATTAACAAGCATGCAAAGAACAGGATTTCAGACCTGATATGCTGCAATTATTATACTTCTAGATGGATTATTTTGTGTCTCAGTATTCTTAAACTGGGGGGGTTATTCTGCTGGATTTACCACAGCCACAAAAATAAGTCAAATGAAGTATTTTTTTTCCTCTGATAATAAAGTGTTACCCGTGAACAGTTATGTCAGAGGAATGAATTCTTAATTTTGACTCAGATCTGAACTGTTCCAAAGCTCAAAACATTAGGCTGAGAGGGTTTAGTCTTGATATTTCTTTTTGAATAGAATACTAAATAAAGCCATTGCTCTTCCAATAGAACATGCTAAAGGGTTCTGATGTGAACTTGGGGACAGAGAGACAACTGTCAGAAAGGGCTCATGCACTTAATTCTCTTCTCTTTGCTTAAGCAGGAGAAACTCTAGTCAAGTTAATGGAGTTACAGTGCCATAAAACTGTAGGTGAGAATTGCACGACTTGTGTTTAACTAGGTGCTATTACTTTAAAAACAGTTTACTTCACTAAACAATCTGCAAATAAACAGAAAACAAAGGGCAAATGAGACATATTACAAGTAAGCATGCATGCAAAAAAGGTAAGTGCAAATTAGATTTGAATATTCATGAGTCACAAATCATTGACAGTTTGAAATAATGCAAAACAGCTTTATAAATGAGGTTAAGGCAGGGGACATCAAAGAAAAGCATCGCTAAATCAATAGCAATTTGATTGTGCATATACCTGTAAATTGTGGTTACAGTTTTTGTGACATGGGAGAAAAATACCGCACATATAGTGAAGAAGGGGCCCATAAATATCCTTTTTGAATGTGTTATATTTTTGCAATTCAGCATGTACTTGGAGACCTGCCATGTATAAAGTGACCAGATATCACTTTTTAATTTTTTTCCCCCGAGAGAATTATAGTTTCTTTCGAGTATCCAATCTCCTGTGTTGTGTTGCTTAGTATGACAAAAAATTCAGTTGTCAACAATACCTGAACAGCAATACTGTAAAATAGAATAATTACTTACTTCGTTTGACTTCAGTAGAAGGATCACCTGCTAATCAGAGTACTGTCATAAAACCATAGCTGGTGGAGGTTATCTACTTGTTTCAGAAAATTTAGTTCTCAGAAGTGGGAATCAGATGAGTTGCAATTCTCAGAGTGAATTGCTGGAGCACAGGGATTTAAAAGAATGATAACTTGAAGGATGGCCAGCCTGACCATTTAAATCAGAGCCTCTTCATTTTTCTGGATGTAAGCATCAATAAAGTATTGGATCTCCTGTCTTATTTGTGAGTTCTGTGGATATTTGAAATTGAATGGTTTAAAATGTTGATGAGAACACAGGACCAAAAGGCAAAACTGCCAGAAGTAATCTGCCTGTTTAAAATTACTCCAGGGTGTTTGTTTTTCCTAAGGGTTTCTATTTTGATTACTTAACACTCACTCTACTATACTAACTGATTCCCTTTCTTCAATGTCTTTTACATCCAGTGTGATGTCCTTACTCTCTGGCCTGACAGATGAAGCTTTGCTGGGTCAAGTGAAGCTAAATACTGATAGCAAAACCAAGCAAGGATATCAATTTAGAGATGGTATAGAGTGCTCTGGTTCTTTAAGAAGCACATGACTCCTGGCAGTGCTGCCTGTAAAAGCATCCACTCACATGAATGAAGCTGGCAATTAACTCATGTCAAAACATTGTAGAAGGAGTAACCCAGATGTCGAATAACTTAGGAAAGGGATAACCTCATGTCCTCTCCGATCCCCTGGACAAGCTTGTCAGAAGCTGATGTGTGTCTCATGCCATAACAATATCAAAAGATACCTGTGTGTGCCATGTCTAAATTGAGAGCTTTCTGCAACAAAATAATTAATTCTGTGTATTCCTCAGTATGAATAAACAATAGATAAGTTAGAAAGAGTCACTCAGGAAGGCAGAAGGCCAGATTGCCATCTCAGGGATGTTCCTTCCAACCTTCAGGATCTATGGACAGAGAAATGAATCTCCCTTCAGGAAGAGCAAAAGGGAAAGTTCCCTCTTGGGCATAGCAGAGATCTTGAAATCAGCAGTCTTATATTTCTTTCTGGCTCTCTCACTGTGACTGGCCAGGTTTATCAGAGGTGAAATTATATGTCTCCCTCCATATCTGTAAAATGAAGCTCACAATACACAGCTTTGTGGTGCCATGGCATGGATTTCATTAAAGGATGTGAGATCCTCTGATGAAGAGGTACTGGTATATGCCCAGTACATTAACTTTGTAATCCCTATTCAAATCTATCTTTAGATTATGTAATACTGCAGGGTTTTTTTGTCTGTTTATAACACCTTGTAGCTTCAGTAAAGCACAACATCTTCAGTTAAATGAGAAATTACCATCTCTTTAGATTAGAAATTATTGTCAAAACTGTGTGTGCCTATAAGCAAAAGAAATAAATACCAAACCTCAAAACTCTTCCATGCTTTTAGACTTACATTGCACCCATCACCATGGAATCTGAATGCTGCTTAAAAGAAATGTGGTTCCTCTGGATGGGCTCAGCTTGGAGTAGCTATTGCATTACTTATGAAAATAGGTCAGTGGCATTACAGACCATTTTTCAGTTCAGCAGAAGAATACCAACAGCCTGTGTCAGGTCAAAGTTTCAAAGGGCTGGGTTATTTTTATTTTCTGGCAAATTCCTTTTTCTCAAAGAAAGTAGAAAAAAAATTAGCACAACTTAGTGCAGTCAAAGAGCATGATTCCCGACAGTCCCCAGAAGCCTGACTAATTTTATCAGAATTTTTATTTCTACTTCATCCCCAGATTTCTTTATCTTGTCTGTTCTTTGTGGAGTTTTCTGTATCTTTCCAACAAACTGCCTTTGCTGGCCATTTGTAAGCCCTCCTTTAAGTCTAGTGATACTGATTTCTGGCCTGCGACTGGGGGTATAAACTTTTACAGACCCAATACATTATATGTGACCTGAAGCAGGCAATGCAGAGCAGCTCATATTAGACCACCTGAACCCCATATCTCTGTTATGAATCACCAAGTCAAATAAAGAGAGACCTGGCTCCCTGGATGTGATCTAGATTTATACCAAGTATGCCTCTTGCCAGGTTCAAGAGGGTAAGCTGTCTTTTTGAGAGCTTGCATTTTTTTCTGTGTGATCACCTTTGCCTGCCTGTTTCCCACCTCCTTTCCTCCCCTCATGGCAGACAAAACAGGGCGCGGGTAGCTCTCACTAGGACCAAATTTGCAGTAGTTGGTTTCTGAGTTTCCCATGCAGTATTTCACCTTCAGCTGTATTTTGGGGAAAAATATATTTCTATTGTATTTCTAGGCTTGTATTCCTTCCATTTACAGTGTACATCAGCTTTCCTTGGGGATGAGGGACCAAGGTTTAACGATCTGCGCTTCTCTCCCATGGTAGGTTCCTCAAACTCTTTCCTGAGCAGGACGTGGTTTATCCACATTTGGATTATTCAGGTCACTTGTGGGAGGGAACAGAGGTATAGTAGTGGGGCTCATGTCCACATCTCTGTGGTTCCTGCCTACCTGGGTAGACGTTCCTTCTGAAAACTCAAAAATTCATGTTTGTGTGTGGTTGCCTGGGGGAGATAGGGGAATGAGCTAGGAATAAGATGAGAAGACAGCATAGCTACTTTTTATCCCCTCTCTAAACTAACCTGTGCTGGGATTTTTCTGTGGGTCTTTGATTAGAATCCAGGAAGGAAAAAGATGAAGACCAAAGTCCAAAAATGGATCTCCTAGTCACCTCATCCACGCAACAGAGAGCTGAATGGAAATGAATGCAGAATACAGCAGTCCTAACAATCTTGTACTTGATGAAAGGAAGGACTGCTAAGGAGAGCAGAGGAGGGATGGCTCCAACCAGGAGACACCAAACGTGATCAGCGGCACATGAACCACTAGTGCCTACATCCTCTAATGTAGAATCTTGGCTAACATGTCAGTTGGAGACATGGAAAATGACGTAAGCCAGAAAAAGCAAACCTTTGCACATAATTCACCATCAACAGTGACCTTGAGATCATGGAGGCGCAGTATGTCCCTGAGGCACCAAGAGCCTGAAGATGAGATTTTGCATGTACATAAGCCCGTAGTGATTTGACTGGAGACAGCGTTGTTAAGAGTATCATTATAGTAAAAGAAATAGATTAAAAAATGACAGAAATAATATAGGAAGTTACTAGAACATCGCTTACTTTTCGAATCAACTATAATACAAGACAACTTCCCTTATACTACATAATATGCCCACGAGTTCTCCTTTGTTGATAGAAGAAAACAATTCTGCTGTTGGGGTATATGTGTCCTATAATTTTTTCCCTGCTAAATTTCATCCAAAATGCTAATGCTTCTGAAATAAAAAATAATTACATAATAAATTTTGTCTTTAGAGTAAATCGGCTAATTGCCAAATCCTAGTTGTCAATACAATATTAGATCATGTGTGACCCAGACTTCACATGTGTCAACAAGTAAATTTGTCTCCTTCTGTTATTTCAAATTACAGGAGATAGAGACATAATCCTCACTGATCAACTGGAAACAAAAATGCTTTACCTTTTGTTACTCCAATGCCATCTGTTAAAATAAACCAAATGCCAGACTTACTACATACACAGGCCACTAAAATGGCTTTTTAATTTGTCTTGCATGTTTCAAGGAAAGCAATGCATTTCTATATACTCTCACTTCTTTACATGAATTATTATGTACTGCAAGTGACATCTACTGGAGAAAGCAGAGCTAAATGCCTACTCTACAAACTTTTTTTTGCTAGTAAAAGGGCCTCCCCTCCAGGAAATACAGCTGTTATTTAATAGAAACCTTGCATCTGTGCCCATCAAAATGCAGTTACACAAGTGCTGTCAGGATAATTAAAGCAAAAATGTAAGACTGTCCTTTACATATTACAGAAGTTGCAGAAGGCTTTTCCTTCTTTATTTTTCTTCTTTTTTTTTTTCTTTATAGAGAAGCCGTTATTAGCACAAATTTTCCGAGTTTACAATGAAAGACTTTTTGAAAGTAACAACTCTTTGATCATGATGTGTAGTCATCCTTGGTGCTAGAAAATTACTCAGGAGATAGTATAAAAATATTCACCAAAAGAAATGTGGCTACAGCTTCAAGTTTCAAGCCTGCATGTTAACAGATGTTATGCTTAAACAGAAATTTACTTGAAGACCTAATGCAGAACCATACCATTGCCAATAGTATTGACAACACTACCTAGAAAGTCTGACAGCCTGTGCATTTTTAGCATTACTTACTAGTTGAAGTTATCTACTGGGACACAAATTCATAAACACCTGCACTATGCTAAAACGCTTGCGATCTGTACCTATCAAATGTTGCATGAGTTTGGTGCCCAAGAGCAGCATGCTTCAAAAACCCCCTCTTCTTCAGTGAAATATGAAAAAAATCCCAGGAACACTCTAAGCAATGCAGAAAGCTGTGAACTCAGAGGCTCAGTGCCACTCAGAGCTCCCGGAAGCGTCATTGCTTCTTAATATGGGCTCTTGAATTCCTGTTTAAAAGCCAGTTCAAGTCCTTGGATAGATGAAGCACCAAACAATCCAGACTGTTCTTACTTGATTCCAACACAGTGAAGCCTAAGTAACAATCGCAATTACTTTTAAAACTGCATTGGCAAATCACTTCTAAAACCACTGACAATTTGGGAGAAATTTCCCTAGTGCAGACCAGACCTCAGGGTTTAAATGTGTATTCCCCACCAAGCGTGGGAAAGAGTTTCTGAGCCAGAGAAATCAGTTCAGAAAGCAAATCAATAGCTAGCAGCCATTTAAGGATTTGTTTATCTAATGCTGATCTTAACTTAGTTGCAATTTCCTCCATCAAATATATTTCCCTTTTATTTTATAAGGAAAGTTTGATTTTGAAGATTAGGTTTTAACACAGTGAAAAGGGACACCCTTTTATGCTGCAATCAAAAGAAGATACATTTGTCTGTTTGGAACAAGTGTAGAGGGAGAGGTACCGATAATTACTGAAATGGGATTAAGTGGGTAATCTGTATGTAGTATGTCTGGGCCTGATTGTCCCCTCTAGCAGTAAAAACCCTTGAGAAGAGGCTAAAGGGACAATATTTCCCAAAGGATTTCCATATAGAAATGTCTCCTGAACTGTTCCAGCGCAGGTGAGTCTTACCCTTTCTCTCCTCTGTGGCAAAGTAGACTGTGGAAATGACTCAGACCTGCTGGATTCCTGAGTCCAAAACTATCTGTGTGGAGATAGGTCTTGTGTGTTCTCCTGTGCTCTAGGTTCTTGGCACCTCACTCCCTCCGTTGGCAACGCTGCTACATCCATATTCATTTCTCAAGCTTCCCTAGCCAGCGGCTATCTTCTGGGATTCACATTTTCCACAATAGCTACGGATGGGTGTGGGGAAGCTACGTCTCACATTTGGTCCCTTCCAATAGCTTCCTCTCCACCCTTTCTCTTTAGGAGCCCTCGGGTTTCTGGAGTGCTCATATGGAGACCTGAGAAAGAAGGGTGGTGCAAAGAGTAATTGGTAGCAAGAAGAATCAGGATCTGAATGTGTAGAGCCTTTCACCTTTACTCTGGGAACTATAGCATGGGTTCTAGGTTTTTGGATACAGAGCTAGGGAGATTACGACAACACGCAAAATAACATTGATTTTAAAGCATGAATATTGCCTGTTAGAACTGGTGTTGTCTGGACAGGTAGTACGCAAAACTGTCGTGCAATGGGTTTAATCAACTAGACTGGACCTCAAGCTTTGGCTTTGGCTTGCAATTCACAGTTTACAATACCCTCTCTTGTTAAATCCTCGTTAGTGGAAATTGCCAGAAATTAATTTCTGTTGTCTGTATGATTTGAGATCTGTCCTTCAGAGCAGAGGCTGAGCTCTTCAAATAGGTTTCCATTTCTGACCTAAACTAAGCTTTTCAAATGCTAAAATTAAATTTCACGATCATCTTCCTAGCAGTGCTTGCCAAATGCCTTACAAATGTCTAAAATAGACATACATTTTTAGAATTTGAAAGGGGTACATATTCTAAAAAATCAGCCCTACACAATAATCTAGCTTTTGGCTGTAATAAGGCTTCAACCATTTTTGTTCAGCAATTTAATTTTTCTTATTTTCTCTAACAATTGCTAAATATAGCAGTTGCAGAAGTGAGAATGTAAATTGCCCATTGGAGAATTAGATCTAATCAGACTCTGCTTTTACATTTTGGTGCATTTATACTGGTGTAAGTAAAGTATAAAGCAGTCAGAAAAAGGATAAGCAGCAGTACAACATCTCCCATTTTGGCACTAAGTACCTGTGCAGAATGGAGAATGTTGTCCAGAAAAGCAGCTGAGGGTTGAATCGTAAACACGCCTCCATGATGGCGACAATGAGAAATAATTTTTGAAGGTGAAGAAAAATATTCTTTATGCTTGCTCACACATATTGTTTGACCACAGACAACAAGCCAAAGCCTCCTGACTACACTTTATAGTAAGGGACTCTACGACACTTGATTATGTGTGTCTTGACTTCTGGTGTGAGGAACACGGAGTGCTATTTCCTGTGGTTTTGCATGAGACGTGTGAGCAAGATTACATCTTTCATAATCTGCCAACCTGATTTCACAGAGTCTTGAAAAACATGTCCTCTGGGGAGGAGTATCCACAACCAAGCTGATGTTCTGGATTGCTCTTTGCTTTCTGACCTTTAGATTAGCAAAGCTATGTTAGCAGGTATATATATTTATAAAAGTATATATGTCCATCCATCTGCCTTGTGTCTCTGCTTCTAAGGTGGCTGCCATGCATCGTTTACTCTACCTGAGGGGTACCGTATCTTTTTGGTCTTATGTGGCCTTCCTTTCAAAGGGTTTAGGATAAAAAAACCCAAACAAACTGAATTGCAATGAGGTGGATTAAAAGATTCTCGTCTAGACAGAGCACAGCTGTTTAGAAAACTCCTGAATATCTATTTTGAAAATCCAACACCAGGAGAAACTCATTGCTGAAATGCAACATCTGGAGAAGCTTCAGATTCATCTTGTGCTGGTGACTTCGATGTGACAAAAGTTTATAACTTAGTTTCCATTCTTCCAGCTTTAACCTTGCAAGATGTGGCATTCCAGTAAGTATTCAATGTTCATCTGCTTACCCAGAAGATTTTTAGAAAAAGTTTTGAAGCTCTCTAATCTGCACCTTTGGACTGAAAATTTCCCAAGCACATGCTTCCTCTACGATCTTCTGACATTTCCATTTCTAGTTCCAGCCAAAAGTACTGTAAACACAGCCTTTCTCATGACGTTCAGCACTCTCATACTCCTAACAGGAGAAATCATATTCTCTGGTGAAAAAGAGATGCAGCCTTATCTTTAAATATATCTCTGTCTCTTTTAGTTGCTTATAAAAGACTCTGACAAAGAGGCTAAGACTAAATAGGATCCAGGTGGATCCAACACAGGAATGATCAAATAAGCAAGCATATCCTCTGGATAATCTTGCAGGAAAACTCTTCAATCACTGCCGCTTACAAGTATCAATATCTTACAGTGCACAGAATTGAAAGAATCTATAGCAAGCAGATGACTGATATACCCTGGGACAGTACAACTGTTTGTTATCATAACAAAGATAAAATATTGAAATGAAAAAAATTATACAAATAACATTTCCATATACTTTGATTTAGTTGTGTAAAAAATCACATTAAAAAAAAGTGTTTAGATACATAATTTCTTAACCAGTTATCAGGAACAAATACACTGAACATTTGAGATATGTGTGTCTGATAGACTGTGAAATCAACTGTCCTGAATCTTTCCTCTTACATTGCATATTATTACTTCATATTATTAATGAAGCAGGATGGAACTTGCTTATATGGAAGGACCTGACGTTCCAGTGTATAAGCAAGGTTGCTTACACATTACTTCATACTTTTTGCAAGATGGTACCACAGTCCAGAGACTCAGAAATTCCAAATGTAACTTAAAAGTAACTAAACCACACATTTCATCAATAATGACAAATTTACATTATCTTCAGAGTTCTAACATGACAAAACCAGGCACTTGTCAAATATTCTTCATGCTGTAAGGAAACCTGTTGCTGGAGCCCCACATCACATTGTGTGTAGAGAAAAAAAAGAGTATAAAACAAGAAGAGATTTCATAAACTCAAAGTATAATCAAGTGGTTAAGCTGTAGACCCTGAAAAGTTTATATTTGTTGCTATGCCAGAAATTCCGTGAGTAGCATTAAGATAATATTTTTACAGGTGACCACTGTGTTTGTCATTAGTTGACTGCCCCCACTGCAGTATTTTGGTCCTGTCTTTTGGAATAGCTATCATGACTGCCAGTGCATGTACTAGAAGCTGTGAATATAGTTACTCCTCTCCTTTTGGGAAGAAACAAATACAAGCCGAGAGCCAGGAGCTCTGGGCCTGCCACTGATCTGCTTTGTGGCCCAAAACTGGCCACGTTCCTTTCCTGTCTCAGTTCTCTCATCTGCGGAAAGGGAATTATAATATTTTTCTCATAAGGTGCCATAAAAATAATTAATGAGTCACTATGGAAAAGCTCATGAAGACATGAATAATTTGTGTATTTTATGTAGGGTTTGGATGGCAGGATTGTAAATTAGGCTGGGACCCACACATGGAGTGGGAAAGATAAAAGGAAATATAGAACAGAAGCCTCATTCCAGCCAATGCACAAAGTGGGGCAATAGTTCTGTGAAAAAAAATGTGTATGCACACACAATTAAAATGTGCTACATAATGCATGAAAATAAGACAACACAATGTTGAATTGGCAAGTTGCCTTCTTGCATTTCCTATCTTGCAAGAAGGCACTTTCAGGTATTAGACTCTGCATGTCATTTTCTATTTCTGTTTATCAAAAACTAGACAACTATAACAGGTCAAGAAAACTTGGAGCCAGAAATCAAATATGAACATACCTATCCATTCCTGTAATAAACCAGCCCAAGACATTTTTATGGTCAGATCCTCAATTGCTGTGAAAGGGTAAAACTCTGCTGAAGTCAATGGAGCTGCATTCAATTTAATCTGGCTCAGGACGCGGCCCCTAATCCTTTAACAAGATTTTAATGTTAGCCATGTGATTTCTATCTTAAAATCCCTGCAGGCAAGGCTTGGATTGAGCAGGGGTATGCTGGGGAAGAAACCTTGAGAATTTGTCTTACTTTTAAAGATTTTTATCTGAGACTGTTGTCCTGTTCTTTAGAAACTCAATATTCATTTGGAAATAAAAAAATGTACTGTTGCAGAAACCTCCTTGAAGCTGTGAGATGGAAGCTAACTGATTCTGAGCTGCATTCTTACATCTGAAGATCTGGAACATTTCTTTTGTGCAGAATGATTCATTAACAGAGACACCTATTAACAAAACCACCAAGGTTCTGAAAACATCAGTCTTGGACTTGGGCATTTCAGACACTTGCTGTTGTGCTTGGTCAAGGATGTATTTGAGTATCACTGCAAAAATGCCAAACCTGATAAACCCAACAGTGCCTGCCAGCCCTTCTGTTTTTCCAGGTCAAGCCTTATCAGCTTGAATTGGAAAAACATTAACAAAGCAAAAGCATATCCATATTCTTGCCAGCCTTGCAAATATAAAAAAGAATTTGAAATTTAGAAAATTAAAAGAAGAACAGTAAAATGCAAACTACTTTGAGTCTGGAACAAGTGGAAAAGATCATCTAGGTAGAATAGTCCAATGCCCTGCATGGGAAGCTTGTCTCCTGTAAATGCTCTCAAGGTCTTATCAAAGCTCCTTTGAAGCACATGTAGACATGATGCATGAACTAACTTCAGGGTAAATTTTCCCTTCATCTCATTGTCCTTGTGACTTAGATTTTGTTTTTAATTTTTATCTACACATTTCTATCCCCTTTCAAGTTATTGTTCCTTAACATGCCATTTCCAACCTCAGTTAATAATCTCTACCTTCTTTTGGACTATTGCCATTTACATGTTTAAGGACTGTCATCATAGCTTCTTTTCCTTAAGCTCTAACCATGAAGCACCCTTAGCCTTTCACAGAATAGATCACACCTTGTAATACTTGTTTCTGTCATCATTTCCTGGAGTCTCTCTAAGACACTTGCTGCGCATACTGCACATAATAGCAGATGAATTTATTTGCAGAAAGGAATTTATTTGCAGAAAGGTAATATAACAACAACAACAAAAATTGAAGGATATTCTGGATAAGTTGACTTATACATACAGCACAGAATTTGGCTAATGATAAGGAGAACCAACCTACATCAAACATTAGCAATAAGCAAATCAAAATCTTAATTCATATCTCTGTTTTCATGAATAGATCTGCTACTTGTGCAACGTCATTAAATTGAAACCTCATGTCCAATATGTTCTTATCTCTCACCCCAAATCTTTTCCACATTACTGTTCTTCCTGTAGAATGTTCCTTTCATTTTATGCCAGATAGTATTTTCCTCCACGTGTATTATTTTACATTTATCCACATTAAATCGTATTCATTTTACTGCTTTCTAAGCTCCTCTGATGTTTGCTATTTCCAGTCCTTCCTATTTTGGTATCATCTCTAAATATATTCATTGTACAATTTCCTTTCTCTTTAAGATCAATAGGGTAAAGTCGTTACTTTAATAGCCTGGTTTTCAAAGATGCTGAGCACCTGTCTTTCCCGCAGACTCCATTTGTATCTGTGTACAGAACTGAGCAAATAAATTACTTTTTTTGGTTTGATGCTGGAAAAAAATTTGAAAAAATATACCTTCTTAGCCAATCTAAAGCTAAAATGTTTTTTCTTTTATTTCTGAAATGCAAACTGGAAAACATTCATTTTGGATTAACCAAAGGGTTTCGTTTAATCTGAGGAAAAACATTTTGTTTCCTTTTCCTTTAAGGAGAAGTTATTACCCTCAAAAATTAAAAATAGATGCATTTTGAAGTGAAATAGATTTTAAATAAAAATCAACTGTTTTATTCTTTATAAAAGGGTTAAATGGAATAGCCCTTTTCATTTTGGCACTCAAGCAGGCATCATGAATTTGACATGAATTCTCAGTTTGTTTTATTTCACTTTATTTGCACAATGCAAGGGATGATACAACCTGATCTGGGAAAACTAGGTGTTAGTTAAAACCGTCATTTCCTGAACTGATTGCTAAAAAGTTAACTGTAGGAGGCTCCACTTCCAGGAGCTAGGTCACATGTGCATGGCTCAGCTGGAAGCTTCTCTCCTCCCAGGTTGGGCCCCCAAATCCCTGCTTTGGCCAGGTTTCTGTTCCCAGTTCTTGCCTGCCCTTGACCTTAACCTTAACATGTTGCTTTTGTTTTTCTACCCCCCCCCCCCCTTTTTTTTTCTTTTTTTTAAGTAAAAAATTAGAATTGAAACAATTCTGAGAAGCTTTATTTGCTGTGGAAAAATTGGACTCTACTCCACTGCTGCTGCTGTTGGTATACAGAATTTTCCTATTGCAGCACTGGTCCCAGGAGCGCTGTGCTTCAGGGCAGGCAGAATTTGCTGCACCCATTATGTATGGATGCACCCATTACATCATCTGTCTAATAGCTGGCATAGGGTGAAGGCTTCTGGAACTGTCATATTTTGATCTGATATCCAGCAGCATGAGAATCCCATGCCACTTTTGGACTGGAAGTAAAGGATTGAGATTTTTACCTGAATGCAGCTCACAGACACCAAAAATAGGTTGAAAAAGAGTAGTTTTCTCCTGCCTTTATTTATGTAGGTACTCTTGTTAATTGCCAGGAGATAACCAATTAAGTGTTTTGATCTATAGAGCATACTGCTTTCTATCTTATTCCAAACTCATGAAGGAGAGAAATACTAAAACCAGTTCTTAGTTTAGCATTGAGAATAATTGAGACTCCCTGGCAGGAAAATCTAACTTCGCTTTAACATAGAGGTGAAAGCTGTATCACAATTGATAGGCCATTTGTGTAAAGATATTTTGGACGATGGTTACATGGCAGAATATTCATCTTAAGCACTATCCCAGCACTCTCCTACCTACAATTAAAACATTATGCCCTTAACTTGCATGACAAGATGGGTTTTCAAAGACCTCTCATGGGAATCAAAACAGTAATTACCCGTTCATCAGGCTCGAGAAGTATGAGCTCTCATTTTTATATAGAGCTCATTAAAATAGATTTGGAAGATAAATATATCAAGAAGTGGGAAGAATCCCTAGGTAGAAAGATTTCATTCAAACAGTGGTCTGTAATTTGGCACAGAGCAACTACTCCTTCTGTAACTATTGTTAAAAGAAAGTAATGATAAAATGTTAGTTACAGTTGTCTCTTGCTTCTTCATGCACTGCAAAAGTACATACAGAGTTTCCTGGGTCGGTTAAATAGGTCGAGGGGAGGAATAAAAGATTTTTCCTGTATTTGGTAGGAATGGTCTTATAACCCAACTGATGACCACGTGTGAACACTGCATTCTGAACTTACAGAACTATTGGGGTTGGGATGACTTATCAAACCTCTGTTAAATTTGGGGAACATTCAGTGAGAGAATCTCTGTCAAAGTTAATATTCTGAATCCATTTCATTGACTAGATCTTCTCGTCTGCTAGGTCATGACACATGACTATTAGGATGGTAGTACAGGTAGCCACAAGTGTCACATAACAGGGTTGATCTACATTGACACAGACCCCTTGGCCCCTTGTTTAGTAGATATATTGCCCATTCCCTGATGCTGGTACAGGGTTATACTTGGTCATATATTTTCTAGTGTTCTGTTCAGAGTGGTTTTAAATTTCTTGTGCACTGGGGCTTCCTTTTTCTCTGCTTTTAGAAGATATTTTGACTTCTGCTAATAGTTCTTGCTGTTGAGAAGTTAGTACGTTGTAAATAATAACACGAAGCCTTAAATATGGAGACAATTTAATTTCTGAAATCAATGACTGGATTTCAAAATACAAACAGCTCAATATTTGGCCATTAGCTCTACCTCATAATCCTAAATGATTATCCTCAGTCCTTATATGAGGTTATTCAGATAGAAGATCCATTCGTACTGAATTCAATGGCAAATTTCCTTTTGATTTAATAGAAAAGATTTTAGAGCCGTAAGACATGACAATCAACAAAAATGCCACCTAACTTTTGCCCGTGCTCATAATTTCTGTTTAAAATACTGTGCATTTCGGAAAGATATCCAGTTTTGTTTCGAAGATTGCAAATAATAATAATTCACCATCTCCTCATAAATAGTTCCACAGTTTAATCAATGTAGATTTAAAAATATATTTCTAATAGAAGTTTGTGTAACATCAGCTCCAAACTATTCATGCCATGCCTTTTTTGTTGGGCTAAAATCCTTTATTATTAGGAATATCTTCTTCATACTGTTCCTTGTAGACCGTAATCTAGTAATCTGCTATATTTTATCTTCACTAAGCAAACAGATTGATTTTTATTCTGACTTCAACAGATGCAGGTATATTTAACAATCAGACCTGTAATACTATCACAAAACAAGATGAAGATTGATTGTTTTCCACACAATCACATTCCTCTACATTATGCTATCACCTTCAATTCTCCACTGGTTACATCACATTATTACCATTACTTAGTTCAGGATTCATGTCAGCAGTGTAGGCTAGAGCCATGTAGATGTTCTTTTTAAGATGTTGGCACAATATTAAGGTTTTCAAGATTTGTTAAATGTCAACAATAGAGTTTCATGGAGTAGTTTCTTAGCCAATGTTTTTTTGGTGTAAACTTACCCAGTCCTACAGATCTAAAATATTTAATAGCTGCTATTTAGCATCCTACCGACTTGTTTACCAATGGAATGCATTTTGCCTTTTCTATAAAATATGAATGTATCATCTTTCCAGAACATAAATATTTGTTGAACTCTTCTTCCTCTTCTACAGACTGACAATTTTACATTTGTTGCTTCATAGACATCTGTCATTCCTAGGTACTATTTTTTGTCATATATTACAAAAACAACAATATTTTTGTGAATGCCATGGGACACGGTGTTTTTTAGATCTTTCAGTTATTTGCACTCTACTGTTGTTGATTCTTATTCCCTATAATCAGTGTTGCATTTCCCCCCTTATTTATTTGTTTCAATATCTTTTGACTCCTGACTGGACAGTCTTAAGATTTGAAACAAAGTTTCTGGTTTGTTCTGTAGCTAAACATCTTTATTTTTTGTTCTTCTTTTTTTCTTTCTTTCTATTTTTTTTTTCTTTTTTTTTCCCAGTAATTAATAAGGTATTTTTAAACAGTTTCCAATTATCATTTGCATCTGTCTTTTAAATGCTCTGTTCCTCTCAAATCTCTTCAAAGCTGTTTTTTTTTTTTTTTTTTTGTATATATGTGTCTATCCCCTGCACCAGGGGTCAGCCACCCTCAGTGTGAGTGATAAATGGAGAGGTTTTGAATGTCACATAGCAGGGTTGGTCCAGTGCCATGAGCGATGAGCCATGAGATCTTGAGAAAGGTAGTGTTTCCCAGTTTTTAGTTCCTACTGAGTTCTAAAATCAGCGAGAGCTGGGAGCCCCTAACTCAGACAGAGACAAGACAAGATGGAAAGAAAAATACAATCTGATATATCACTCCTGAAAGGCTGCTGGCTGTTTTACTACCGGATGGGACTATAGTTTGTTTGCACATAAAAATAAAGTTATACTGTGCCCACTGCTAACTTGATAACTGTCAGCAAATCATTCATTATCTGTAAGAACAAAGTCTCTTCTAAAACCTTCTTGAATTTTTTAAATACTTTTTTAATGAGAAAGTTGTTGAGAGTTTTCAGAGACTCCAAGTATATTTCACTGGGTAAAATTTCATGTACATAATTCCTGATTAGCATCCTCCACAATGCAATTTTTCTATCTAGCTATCTTGGATAGATTTTTAAAGAGCTGTTCATCCTCTTCCTAAATTCAATCTCATAGCCTGCTGCTGACTCCTGCAACACTACTCCATCTCATGATTTATCATTTAATATGTTGATCAATAGGCATTCCAAGTCCCTTTTTTTCTACTTTGTCAATAATTTTAGAGCAGATAATGCTATCTTTAGTGTACACTATCTACTGCTTGTCCTTTAGTTTCCCTCACTTTCCTAGCAGGGTATACCCAGTGATTTTAACATTCCAGTGAAATGAATCATTCTATTGGATGTGGTGCTAATAATATATAATTGCTCTTTATAAATTAGTATAACTAACACATTTTGTTTATTACTCAGACTAGCAGAGGCAATTAGGCAACTGATTTTTTAATTTTTTTTTTTTTTATGTCTCTTGGTGCCTTAATTCTTTACACATATTTTGTTTTGAATGAAAGTTGCATGTTTGAGCATATACACTGTGTTCTAGCCATGGGCAACATCTCTCTGGATGCTAATGTAAAGCCTTCCCAGCTACTTCTGCTGATTTGTCACAACATGGAAGACCACGAGTGCATGTCTGTATGCTGTCTATTGCAAAGGCTTCCGTAATTACTCAGCTGTTTTCTAGCAAGTTATTTTCAAAGTTGGATTAAATGTTATCATAATAGCACTAAAGAATTTTCATTAATTTAAGAGCTTGGAGTTTTCTTCTTTTTATTAAAAAAACATCATGCAGGAGTTGTGAAAACACTATAATGTTCTGTTGGTCAACACACACTTTTTTTTTTTGTCATTTCAATTTCTATACAAATCACTTCGCACTAATGAAGAGGCTGGGGGTGGAATGGTGAAAAGGAAAAACAGAAATCTAATACCAAAAGGCAACAATGGACTTGGCTCTTGACAGTTTGAGGGATATGCTCTGAGTTTTAGTATATTACAAGAACAGCACAAATATGCTGAAACATGCTCAAACATATCTATAGATGAACATACAGAGCTTTTTAGCTTCCAGGCTGCCAGAATTCTCAGTAGTTGGCTCCATCTTAAGACAGCTTTACATTGTTAAAGCTTTCCAAGTTTATAAATATCTTGGAATCCATGATGTCCTGCCAATTTCCTTCATTTTCATTCTAGACATCGGTGGTTTCTGGCATAAAATTGGGTGTATGAACTGAGGGTCTGTCTACACATATGTAGGTACCCATACTCTCCTACCATCTACCGTTATACATACTGCAGTTGTATGCACAAAGTCTGAGCAGAGCAGCTCCCCTGAAGGTGTGGCTGAAACGCATTCAGTTTGCAGCTTGGATGTAATTTGCTAGGAGTACCTGGACTGATGTATAAGTAGTCTGTTAGTAAACTTTTGTTTACCATTTCCCGTATCTGTACCTTCTGGACCTTCTACCTCCTTACTGTCTATTTATTTCCTTATTTTCCAGAATCTTATGGCCATGTAATTTTCTCCCTGGTTCACGTCTCTTTCAGTTCTCATGAGCACTGTTCAAGTACAGACATAACAAATCCCTGCTCCCTTTGCCAAACCAAAGATTACCTTCACTCGTGCAGTTGGATAACCAGAGGAGCATACCAGGTTTCTTGTTCATTTCTGGAGGTGGTATTCATGTGAGTATGATTTAGCAAAAAAATACCTACTATTACTGGGCCATGGGAAAGCAACTGGTGGTATTGACCCATTACTGGACCAAACTGCTTTGCTGAGTGTAGATCAAACACCTGCAGCAGTGGTGCTATGAAGCTGAGGATGAAAATCCAATGTTCAGCGACTTAACCTCCTTGTTCTGGGGTGTCTGTATTCAGGGGTATTTGAGCACAGTTTTTCAATGCCTTGACAAAGAGCTTGCAATACCTGTGACCTGTTCTGCACCCAGCAGGGTGATGATGTGCAGAAAGAAAGGTGGGATAATACTGAAGAGGAATTCCAGGAACATAGGAATATACTGTATTCATCTCAGTGCAGGTGTTCACATCCTCTTAAGGGTCAGTCTCCTTGCCTGGATTATTTAGAAGGTATCTGAGAACCTGTAGTTGAGTGAACTCACATAGGCAACCACTTGCTACATCTGTAATCATCTAATTTTAAAAGGATGGTGTTTTCCATGTTATAATTATAAAAGACATTTAAGAGTTGAGCATGATCAGATTCATGCAGCAGCTATGCTATTCATTTTTAAAAACAACTTGTTATCTCCTCCTTGCCTATCCTAAATGTGTGTTACAAAGTGGCCATCAAGCATAGGAAAAGGTTCACATAGACAAGACAAATACTGCATATTTCAAAAGGCATTGTTTGCAATGTTTAATACACATAGGATGGCAGGCTTAGCAGGTAAAGAATACAGAGTTTTGTGAATAGCAGTAATTTTTGCTCCAGTGCTATAAACTGCTTGCCAGCAGTTTAAAAATCTGCACAATATAAACTGTGGTCTGCTGAAGTTCACAGACATTGCAGTCCACTGCTCATCTTCCCTGCTTTGTCACTTCATTGAAATCCTGTGGAGCATTGGTAAAGTGACTTGGTGCTACTAAATGCTGGCTGTCTAATTCAGCACTTCCTCAGAGTTCCTCCTTTTTCTGATCGCAGACAGAATGCTTTTCAAGCATCCAAACAGGCTCATCTCATCAGCTGACTGGCAATCTAAATGTTCACTGCATTCATTCATACACTGCCTTACCTCCTGTATTCCTCCTGCAAGCATGCTAATACAGGCTTAGTTTCTTCTGTTTTTCATTCTGGGCATTCTACTATCATTAAATCCTCAATATTTTGGTTAACAAAAAAATAAAACCCAACCAACCAACCAACCACCAAAAAAAAAAAAAAAAAGGCAGCTAGTCCAGACAGGTTTATCTGGACCTAACCTTCTTTTTACCTTAACACCCCAAATGCCAGATTGTTTTTCTTTAATCTATTTTTCTTTTATTTCTCTTTTCTTGAATTGGTAGGTGCATGTTGAAGCAGCCATGTGGGTGAAGCTCAGCAGTGACCCTTCTTTATGTCGAAGATGACATAATTGCAAAAGTACCAGGGAAAGAGGACTAGAGGTATCTTTCTGGGCTGAAGAAGTAGGTGGCATGAAACACAGGAAAGCTGATGAAAGTATTCCATAGACAGATACAAATTCAGGAAAGAGAGCTGGGTTGTGTTTGGATCGAAGAATACACTGAGGTCTGACACCTTTTCATTTGTGATCTGCTTGAGTTATTATTTTGATCTGTATCAATTTCTCACAAAATCTTTTCCTTTCTTTTGTAATAATGGCCTTTCAGCTGAACAGACATGCATAAATTGAGTTTAATTTAAAGTGAAAACCTCCAAACACACCACTCCCTTAATACAAAGCCCATAAACAGGTAGTACCTGCATTTGGATAAACTAGTATGAAATTGCTTTCAACAGGTCTTCTTCACAAAAGCCCTCCCTAAAAGTAAAAGCTTGTAATTACTAGAAACTTAAAATGCACACAGGAAAAACAAATTAAAAAAAAAAAAAAGAGCACAGCAGTCAAATGTAATTAATTAAGCATCACATATCTTTCCCATCTATTACTCATCATCATCAACCTGTGTTGACAGGCTGTGGGCACAGGCGGGAGCCAACCCACCCTTTGCTTGCCTTGAGCCTATGCCATGGTGGATGCAAGGTTAAGGCAGGATACATTCAGGTTATCTGTACTGGGCTAGAAAACTCACTGTCCTGGGTCCACCCCATGGCTGGTTAGTTGCCATTAACCTCTTCACTACTGCATGCTGTACAGCAAGTCCCAGCCATATAGAAAGCCCTTGTCACTTTGGCATTGAACAGACAATGCAGGTGGCATCGTACCTCTCTAGTACACACATGCCTTTTCCAGGCAATTTTAAGACTTAGGCTGTTAGTTCTAAAATGATATAAAAATATTCATTTTGTTTCTCCGTCCCATGAGGCAAACCTAAAACTGAGTGAAGTCAATAAGAGCCCTTTGTTGACTAGGATAGGTTGTGATTCATGTCCTAAGAGAAAAATCCCGATATTTTTTTGGGGAAAAAGATCAACCCCCAAAAAACCCATTAAAAAGCCTTGTTTGGACATTTGTGCTTTAAAACCAGCGACCTTCATGAGTCTTTTTTTGATCTGTAATATTTTGGGCATCTATTAAAAGCCACAATTCAATATCATGGTCAGTCTAAATTTGCAGGGACTGGTGAAGCAGATTAGATAGGATGCACTTATATTTCAACAATAGCATTTCACTACTTTTCTGATATATTTTTAGACTGTGAACAGGTCCCTTCATTTAGAGTAATGATTTAACTAGTTGTATTCATTAGTTGTAGTTTGGCATCAGTCTAAGTATATTAAACTTGTAATCAGGTGTGCTAGCATCTGTTTTAAAGCTTACATTATATATATATTTAATATACATACATATATATATGTAGAAGAAGAGTTTCTTATTATTGCCAGGTTGTGTTAATGTTGAGCCAGGGATTACTCTGTTTGATGGAGAAGCAAAGAGGCTTGGATGTTGAATTCTGCATTAGTCTTTTCCTTACGGTAATGAGCAAAGGTGTAAATATTAACACCTCTGATTTTCAAGCATTAGTTTAAGTTATCATCCATAAATTCACTTTCATAAAGGCGACATACTTCAAAATTGAACCACTTTGCCCTTAGTGAATAATCTGACTTGATTTACTCTTATTTTGATTTCCAAGATTTCTGTTTCTGCAATATTTTTAACCATATCCTTTTTGATTTTGTTGCATTGATTTATAATATTTGAAATGGCATCTTCCAAATAATTAAAAGCTAATGGATTAATCTTTGTTATTATTTGCTTGCATAGTTTTCTCTTTATAAATTATTTGTTGCAGCCTTTGTATTGTTTTTCTGCTTGTAATTGACAGCTTTATAATACCTAGGGGCATATTTGAGGTCTCTTTCTCTTTTCAAACACTCTTCTCTATCCACAGCAATGGCTGTTTTTCTTTGTTTCTTTGCTGTCTGTGTAAAGCAGATCAGAGGATGTTACTGAATGTGGTAGAATATTACATTCTGTTGCAAGTAGCAGTTTACTTAAGCTATGTAACTAAGTGCCCTGTAAAAGCAAAATGCAATTGCCCTGGCAAATCCGATGTTTCCATAAATCATGAGGAAAACTTTTAAGGTTGTGAAAACCTGAAATATTTGTATCCACTTTTTAATTGTTGATGTGCTGATGTCAAGCCACCATGCAGTGTATTTTTAGTAGCTCTTCCCATGACTAGTTATGTGTAAAAATAAGAAGTAAGGGGTATCACTTCTGGCAGAACTGGAGTGAATTAGAAATTCTTTTTTCAAGACATTTTAAAATATTCACTTTTTTAACCTTTAAATCTACCTCTTGCTATATTTTGCAACTGTAGGGATTTAATGCATGATGCCTACATATGTGTACATAATATTCTCTACCTTTTGTCTTTAATATTCCTTGGTTTTTAATTATTAAAGATAAGTATTTGAATTATAAATATTCTAGTTATACAGGAATAGGCAAAGCAGGCACATACCCTCAGGCAAAATTCTTCCATTATCCATAATCCTTCTGCCTCCTGCCTCCATTTCTCTACCTCCTATCTTTATGTCGTCTCAAAAAACACTGAGGCATTCTTTTAAACTAACCTTCTCCTCCCCACTTAAACCATAGAAATCCCTTCTCAATATGTATAGGGGCCTTTTCCTTGAAGTGGGATGTCATACTTGTCCTAAATATAATAAAGTGCTATCTTCAAGGCATTTCTGCATCCAAAACACTCCCCAGAAACCTGCCTAGTCCTCCCATCTAACCAGCCTGAATGTCACAAATCATAGCACAGAAGCTGCTTTATAGTGAATCATTAACATTGTCAGGAATGAGTTGGCAAGGAAAAAAAAAAAAGCTTTCCATTAGAGAACTGAGGGAGAATATACAAATGACAGCATTGTCATTTCTCTTACATTGTTTTATAAAGTGCACAAATGATTAGGAAGAGTTTATTATAGAATATATATGCTGTGTATGCATACATGACAATTTTGTTTTCATCCTGAACTGTTTGTAAGTATGTATGGATGTGCTTTGGATTAACTGTCCTACTTTAGGGTTTTGAATTATACAAGTAACAATTTCATTATGTGCAAAGACTGTCTAGCCTTAACAAATATATTTGGAAACTAAGAGGTACAAAAACGTGAGATATATGTGGAAGGTGTTTTTAATCTACACAAAGTTTAATAAAGCTATTCCAAACTCCTGTTAGGCAGTATCTGAAAAAGGTCCTTTAGGATTATACTACTTCACTCTATAGACACTGTTATCTGATTACAACTCAGAGGTATGTAACTCCAGTGTAGATGCTTTCTTCTCAATTTTCCTGTTTGGCACAGCTTGAATGGGATAATATACACTTATAACATGTAATACAATTAGTTCTCTTTTAAGCATCAAATATTGTAAAGAACGTCATTTTGATCAATACATGTGATGCTTTTTATATAAAAACCTAATATATTTGTGTTGTAAATTAGGTTTTTTCCCCCTTTATATCTTAAAAGACAATTGCATGGAATTATACATGGCTTTGTTGTTCATGAAGATAAAAACATGTCAAACCATCAGTGGCAAAAAATGTGTGAGAATATACAGTATACACCTAAAAAAAAGGAAGATTGATTTTCAAAGAACAAGTTAATTTGCTTTGACAACACTGGTAGCTTTCTTTAAATAGTTGTAAATACTAATGAAAAGTATGCAAAGCAGACAGGACTTCTCAAAATTTTACATGCGCTTACACAAACAATTTTAGTGTGCTTTTTCTTAGATGGTCATGTGTGCAGTTAGGTCATTCTGATTACACCGGTTTTGTGTAAACCTGGAGTATTTGAGCCTTTTCTGTTGAGTTGCCACTGAGCTCAGGATCTGGCTATATGCTGCATAGTAATTGCTAGTCAAACCCAACAATTCCCCAAACTCTCCATTTGCTGCTGATATTTAGGTGTGGTTTGAGTGACAGCATTACACAGGGAGAGGGAATCCATTTTTTTCCTCCTCTCGAATAGGTTGATTGTGCAAGAGCTCCTTCAGACAGAACAATTTGCATGGTATCCATCAACACACAAACTACTTCCTTCACGGGGGAACTGCCAGGAATATATAGGCTCCAGAGGACTGGGAACGGCGTGATATCTAAGACATGGCAGTCTAATCATGCTAATACTTACATGATGTTGCCTCTCTAATCACTACAGCTTGTCCCAAAACACATTTAGGGAGCTGGGTGAAAAGGACGCTGTTCTTGCTAGCTCTCTGCTGCTGTGGTGGAAGGCGATTTTAAAGAAAAGTAGTATATGAACACTAACAATAAATCTAAAAAAATCCCTACCCCACCACAAAAGGGGGTCTTTTGCTTTGAACATTATTCACATCTTCCTTTAGGGGACCTTGGGAGATCTCTGCATAAAGTAAAGGCTTGATCCCCTGGCTAGTCCACTCACTTCTCCAAGTACTGTCTGAGGTCCTAAGGATTTTAAGCCTTCCAGAGAACAGGTGTGAGGTAGCCATTATCTACTTGTTTCTTACATGAAGCCTTCATCTTTCTCACAGGAGATGAAACTGCTAGAACCAGAGCCACTAAATACAGGCATTTTATCAGGCTGTGGGACTTTAAATAGAAATATACCAGAAAAGGAAAGGAGATCAAGATCCTAAACACCATCAATTTTCCAAGACAGTAAAAGAGGCACATGGAAGAATTCTAACTTGAACAGGCAGTAAGATTTTCCCTGCACTGATATACTCTTTGCTTGATCAAGAAAAAGAAAAAAAAAAGGAGAAAAAAAAGAAGCCAAATGTGATTCAGTGACTGTTGATAGAGAACCTTGCCTGATAGGTAAAATAAATGCATGTGTATACGTTTCTTATACATGCACATAAACACGTATAGATTATTTAATTACTGATAAATTAAAAAATCCCCATAAATTAGTTGAAGGCCATCCCAATGAAATAACTGTTGCATCAATTTGAGACAATACACATTATTTTTTTTAGAACCTGACATTGCTAAAATGTTACTGTCTTCTGTATGTGGCCAGAAGAAAGCATAAAGTATTTCCCCCCAGGAAAGTGGGGGAGGTTTTCTTTTCCCCTTTGAGATTGGTCCTACAAGATTTCCCCTTTGAGATTGGAGTACAAGGTGAATTTTATCAGAAAGCTGTGCAGTTACACAGTGAATGCAGTCAGGTTGTCAGGAAGATAGGCAAGTTACATGTTAGAGTTCACTCTTGTTTAATTCCTCAGAGCCCAACCCACACAGGGTCAAACACTCAGCTCTCACTGTACAGGTTAAATACAAGAACCTATGTTTGTTTTTCAGTTTGCTCCCCAGAACAAGTTACCAGTAGTAGCTACCTAAAACTATGAAACAAAATCTGAAGGAAATAATAGCAAGTAAATGTGGTGTCAGTAAACAACCACCCCTTACCCCCCTGGTAATTCTGCACCATTGGAAAATGCAGGGCTGAGCCTTGGGTTTTCATTGACAAATGTAAAATATTTCCCAGTCATCATGTAACACATGGGAAGAATAAGCATCCATGCCCACATCTTCATGCTTACACATTCCCTTCCCCTTCTTAATATAGTAGCATCAGTCAAGAAGAGGGAGATGATAAAAATGAGTAATAGGTGTCAGTAGAAAGAAGGAAAATATTGTAAAAACATGAAAACATATAGCTGAGGAATCCACTGGGAAAATATACCCAGTAACTAGCATAGGACAAACTGAGTAACATGTAAGAATGACCAGCAGCACACTGGCGCAAGAAGGCAAGAGGCAGAGAACAAAAAGAGGATGATGCTGAAAGGCACAACTTGTGTCTGCACTGTCTGCCTGCACAGCTAATCCAACACCAGAATACCAGATCCCATGCACATGGTATAGCCTTTACTGAGGCACCTTGCCGTGGTGGGATGGAGGCGCTTCTCTGCACATCAGCTACGCCGTGGTGGAAAGTCTGAATGAAATGAAATTGGAGAATGACTTGCGAGTGGATTTAGAATTCAAAGAGGGGAGAAATGCTGGATAGGGATGCAGACTGAAACAGAGGAGAGTGGTATGGGCAGGGATCAGAAGGGACAGGACAAGGAACAAAGATGCATCTGTTCCCCTCCCTATCTGTTATGTTCTCTCTTTTTAGAATGCAAATTCTTCAGAAAAGCAGAGATTGTTCCTGCCTTTGCTCTTGTATAGTGCCTAGCACTGTATTGTATACAACATAGCTTAACCAGATATCAGATACAGATCATACTTTTCCACAGAACTATTTCTAATGCAATTACAGATTTTCTTAGGAAAGCTTTTAGTGAATCATTTCACTCTGATAGACTGAGATATGCTACTTTTAGATGTGAAAATATTTGGTTTGATAAGATAATATTAATTGCTGTACTCATAGATTTTTAATTAATTAATTTTGATTTTTGTCTTGTTTTGAGATAAAAGTGAGTGTTACAATTCTGTAATTTTCCATTAGAAATAACCCTACTGTTTCTTCAGAAAACCTAAGTCTTTGAAAGATTTCTTTCTAAAATGCCTAGCTGATTTTTTAACTACTTTAATGCCTTCATGTATAGGCTGACAGGTGATAGAAATATTCTTTATTTGGTACTTATTCAGTGGGGCTTTACGGGAAGATGATATGGGAGATGCCATTCAAAGCCGTATCATATCACTCAGTTACCAGTTAAAGATTACCTGCCACATGGAAAAGTAATCTGAACCCAATCACAATGTATTTTGTGTACTGTGTGCTGTGTGCAATAAATACAAATTCTTGCTTATGGAATGAAAGGAAAAATACCTCTCCATATTTTTCATGACAAGAAACAAAGACTCCTACCGTGCCACTTTTCTCCCTAAGGGTGAGGCTAACGTAAAACACCACCAACATATTTTTGCAGGGAAAGTTACCAACTTATTGTCAGAGAGAATTAGTAAGGAATATGAAACTTCGCTGCTGAGATTAAAAGACCAATAGAAGAACTGGAAAAAAGAAAACGAAACTCCCAAAACCATACGAAAATTTGATTGTGTCCTTTAATTACTGTTCCTTTACCTATGAGAATTAATCCCTGCTTAGTCACTTTTGTGAAATTTGGTAGTTCTGCCTTTCAAAGCCTGCAACCATTTTTTTTCTAATTTCATTTTAGGTGATCCTCCATCATTGGAGTTCCACTTTCTATTTCAAATTATTCTTAATTATTCTAAGGATATAGAGGACCTGTTTTTCAGAACTTAGCAACCTACAGGCAAGCTCTAGCCCCTATTTAGTCATTTAAATAAGTATAATGACTTAAAAAAAATTCTGATAGTAATGCCTAGTTCACTGAAATCATACAGAGCTGTAAGGTGTTTAATAATTTTATAAGAGTAAACAAGATCATAAGTAATTGTCATAATGCACAAAAATGAACAAGTTAAGTTTCTTGCAATGTATTAAGTATCTGCAGGAGGAAATGATCAGTTCATTGTGACTTCTCACTTTATCTGTTATCTCTTATCCTCTGTTGGGATGCCATTTCAAGCCAAGCCATGTTAGTCTACATTGCCCATTTGTTACACTTTCAGGTAAAAGCTTTTGTATTGAGCAGAATTTGATTTCTATATAAAATGTCAAGATTCTGTTAGAATTGTAAGAAGGACATTTGACACCCCAGTCCCCAGTGAAATTTGCTATATTTGTGTAGATAGCACCAATTACATCATTACGATACTGATTAGCAATCATTCAGAATAAAAAATGAACAACAGAGTAGCAGAAGGATTTAGGAGCATAGGCTTTCCCTTTCATCCAAAGGTGCATAGTTCAGAAAAACACAATATTGCCTCCGCAAATAGGACAGAAGTGCTGGCTGCTGCTTCTTCCATTTTTTTTTTTAATTCCCCATAGGAACACTGAGGCAGAGTACAGCAGGCCAGAGAATCTGGCCCATGGCATGTTGCTGGCTCAGTCAGATATGATATCCATGTCTAGTTCCTTCATTACCTCATTCCTCCTACATCAAGAAGAAGCCAATGTAAATTACTAAATGAAGAAAGCTATGTGGTCTTTCAAGTTAAACAAAACTCCTTGCATAAATGTTGCATCAGCCATTCAACCACTAGCATACACTGTTTTGTCAAAAAAGGCATTTTGATGAATCTCTTACCAAAATATAAAATGTAACAAAGATTAGTAAAGTCCGGAAAGTTGCCTTTTGCAAAATTTCCCTTTTTAGTCTCACTTTGGTTGCTTTATTATCTGCAAAAGGAATCTCATCTCAGATGCAGCATCTGTTTTTCAGTAAAGTCCTGCTTTTTACCCAATTTTCCAGCTGGATTGACTGAGGCAAAAGGAGGTCAAGTGACTTGCCAAGGTCAGATGGCAATCCAGTGCTTTACCAAGGATTAGAATTTAGGAACCTCCTGATTAATAGAACAAATAACCTCCATGCACCAAATCCCCATGGGATGGGCAAGTCACAGAACTGGGTAGGATTAACCAGAAAGGACTTGTCTGCTTGGGTAAGCAAAATATACCGAGCACAGAAGAAATACAAACATTTTCAAGTTGTGGAAGCATAATCCTAGGAACCATTTACATGTGTGTGCTTGTGCAGTTTGTGGAGGTCTTTAAAAGACCAGTAAAGCATGAGGCTAATATTTGAAGCCATTGCATCAAATGGCATACACACGTCTTTATTTAAAAAAAACCCACCAGAATAACGCATCTCAATTTACTATTATTTTAATTATTTAAAGAGGCTCAGCCACTGGCACTGGAGATTTGCACCACAGAAAGCCCTGTCTCCTAACAAAAGGGCACATGCTCAGAACAGCAAGTAAACAAATATTCCAGACACGCCTTATGTTCCAGCAGCAGCGCCTTTTAAACAAATCTTACTAGTTACAGAGCAAAAATGGAAACTGTCTGTTTTGATTTAAATCTGTCCCTAAGCAATTTCCATGAGTTAACACAGCAGAAGTACAAGTACAGGAATAAATAAACAAACAAACAAAGAAACTTGAGCTTGCCTCTAACAACTGAACCGCCATCAGTTTCCAAAATGCAATCATGGAACTGTCCATTCTTGCACCACAATTAAGAGCAGCTCACAATGGAGGCGAACTGCTCCACCCCAGCAAACGGAGAGGGCGTTGAAATGCTAATTGCACACAAAACTTCAGTGGTGCTGGTGATTAATAAACTTATTGTTATTGTTAAAATTGGAATGACAAAGAGTATAATATAGCAGTGCTTTTGTGTCCTCTGGCTGTTCAAAAGTGGCTCCTTGCACTTTCTTTGGGTGCCAGAATTACTCAACTTCATTTTACGGTTTTCACTTGCATTGAATAGACAGGAGACATGGAAGAACAGCTACTGGAGTGTTTTAAATAACGCAAAATAGGTAAGAATGTGTTTTTGTTTAGGAAACCTGTAGTGAGGAGGACAGAGGGAACTAATGGGATATATTCTCCTAGGTGAAAAAAAGAATGGAAGAAGACCTGGAGTTCATTCTAATCAACAGAGTCCTGATTTCTCACTCTTTCAACTTTACTTAGGTCATAATCCCTTACTCATGCTTATAAACTACTGAGATTTCCAGCAAACCTACCAAAAGACTTACAAGTATGTTTAAGAAGATGAACACCGCGCTGGCTGTCAATGGTTGCAATTATATGCTTAACTTTAAACATTTACTGACAAAATTTTTCTGAGTAAGGCAAAGATAGATTTTCAAGGGACAGTTGTATGTTCATACCCTTTGTAAAGCAAATCCCTCATTCATTTCTGTAGGATACATGAGAACAGCCACTGGAGTCAATATTTACATATCCTTGCTGTGTGGCTAGGGTGGGACTGCTTATAATTCGGACTCGGGAGAGTTGGAGATAACTATGTGGTGACCAGGGTATCTAGTCTAAGTTGGTCTAACTTGACTACAGCGCCTAGTGTAACTTAGTGTTATCTCAACAGTAAGTAGCTTATTTCTGTACTCACATGCCTTACATTAGCATAAAGTAATAATTAGAATATAATAAATATTTAAGACAAAGGGGACTGCAACAGATCATAAGCTATGTTGGGAGTGATACTTGCTAAAAAGGGGATGCTCAGCTTCTCTCTCTGTCAGATGACTTCAGGTTGCTCCCCTCAGCCCCTGAAATGTCTTGATTCATTGCCCATCACAGCTGTCAGTGGCAGTTTATGGTTATACTGGGTCTGGCAGAGCCCCCCAGCAGCCCTCACAGCGCTGCGCTTGTATTGGCAGCTAGAAGGGCGCTGATACCACACCAGTGTTTGGCTGCTGCTGAGCAGCGCTCACAGCATCCAGGCTGGCTCTCTGACATCCCCCATCACCAGTAGGCTGGGAGTGGACAACACCTTGGGGAGGGACATGGCCAGGAGAGCTGACCCTTGCCTTGCCTACCACAGTGACAACCAACAGCCTATAGTACTGTACAGCGCCTGGCCTGTGCCGATTGAGTCACAGTTCAGTACTCTCAGAGGGCTGTGGTTGAGGCAGGGACATCTGAGGACACCACAGTTGAGATACGGACACAAACAACAGCTAGAGTACTTGCCTCAGTAGTGAAAAAGAAACAGTGGCCAAGAACAACAATGGTCCATGTCATTGATTAGTAAGAGAGAAGGAAGAAGAGGGAAGTTCTGATCAAGAGACTGGTCCCTTGACAAAGAAATTGGTGGAAGGACTGAGAAAATTTAGACTGGAAGTGGAAACTACTCTGTCCCTGACATCAGAACATCAAGATATACAGAGAGATTACAGCTGCCAGCCAGGTGAGTGGAATGCTGCCTGGATGCTCCGATGTTGGGATAACGGGGCCAACAGTCAGCAATAGGAAGGCAAGGAAGCCCAGCAGCTGGGACCCCTTGCTAGAACCTGGGGAACTGGGAGAGGAATTGGAAAAGAGGCAGCAAACTGCAGCCTCTGGAGACAGCTCCTCCCAAGTGTGAGGGTGAGATTTCCATTCAAATCAGGGAGTATTGCTACTGCTTAACTGGATGCACAGCTGTGGAGGAGCAGGAAAGGAGGAGGAGTAGGAGGAAGGCAGCCAAAGAGGAAGAGCCCCTGCAGATCCAGGGAGCTGTGCTCTGGTAGCATAGCTCCAGGGAACAGCAGCAACAGGGAGCAGACCCTGCTGGAATTAGCCTTAAGCAGGTAATTTGGAAACAATCTGTGATTTTAAAAGCTGGTTCAATCAAGCAGGGCTAAACCATAACAATCTCAGCACAGATATACCACAGCAGATAGTATTAATTTGTGTAAGTCAGGATCTACTCAGAAGTTCACTTACTCTCCTCAGAAAGATGCTGAGAGAATGAGATCTTTTAAAATAACTGTTATTTTTTTTTACTTCTTCAGATTATTGAATAAAAATGATACAAAGAGCAAATAAAATGTCAGTAATTATTTTTTTGCAGGATCGTTAAATGTGGTTTGGCTTTACCTTCTCTTAAGGGTATGTACTGCCAAAAAAGACTCCCATTTGTAAACAAATTTGTGAGAGCCATTTTCCTTCTTAATGTGTTGTCCTACAGAATGATGCATAGAAACGTGTTCCGCTCAAGGGAAGAGTAAACAAGAAATTCAACATAAGACTGCTGGAGAAGGAAACTGTTACCTAAGCACAGATTTCTAGTGCCTTTTTGTATCATCCCCATGGGATTGGCAGATACAGCACAGGATCTATGGAAGACTTGTCTTTCTGGAAAGACAGGCAGAATAAACTATGGCATCTAAAGCACAAGTAAATACAAAAACTATGTGTATGTACTTCACAAAAGTAACTGTATGTAAAGTATTGTAAAAGGTGACAGAATTATTTAAATACCCTTGGTACTTCTTAAAAGAAACATTTTCCCCAGCATCGTAGCCTCAGTATTGAATTTTTTAGAACATACCCTGCCTTAAACAACCCTCTGTATCTGTCTGTATGTGTTCTGTTTGAGTCTTTATTGCAATAAAGGAAAATTTAGGTGGTCCCATTCATGTCTTTCCAATTGTCCAGCTTCATTCCCTAATAGACATGCCTTAGGCTCATTTTTTATATCACAAACAGAACTACAGCTTCAAATAACACAAGAAATTTAGCTCTATGTATGCTAACAAATTAAAATCTGACCACCTGTTTTATGCAGTGAGATTCTGAAGTTCCATATATCTGTTGCATTAAGAACTTGTGTCTCAGACCCAGACACAATGAGCAATAGTAGGTGCTCTTGTCCTTAAAATCGTATATGTTCTTTTCTTACCTGAAAGGCACACTATTTGGGTGCCATTCACAGAAACTGAGAGTATGTGGAGACGTATTTCCCCAAGCTGCGGCTAGCACTGCTGGGGAGCGCAGGTTGCACGGCTTTGCTGCGGTGGTTGCATCACCTGCCGTGGGAGTGCATGGTGCACTGGCCAGCGCTCAAGGCAAGGCCACAGCTTCCTTGGTTCCCCTGCTAAAACTGCACTTGCTGAACACAGTCTTTTTTCACATCAATCCATTTTTCTGCTTGTGACTGGAAATAGTTGCTAATTTGCCAAAGTTGTACGTTCACCATCTGAAGTTTACCCAGTATGCTCCACCAAGGTCTGGGCCTCGTTGAGCCTCTGGTTTAGAGTGGCAATGGACTCCCCTGTTCCCATCTGCTCCCAGGCTCCACGGTCCAAATCTGGTGGGCAGGATTATGGGATTGCAGCACATGCCCTGGTAAAATTGCTGTCCTTAGGTGTCCCTGGGGGTGCAGCACCTAGAGTGAACCCAGAAATGGAGTGCATCAAAGGAGGTCCCAAAGGTGCTCAGGCTATCAATGTATGCACAAAACAAAAAGGCTGCATATGTATAATTTTAAATGTCCTGAACAGTCAGAGAGGGTGAGAACTCCTTTCTCCGAGAACCCCAACATCAGAGGCTGGAAGAATGGTTTTAACCTTGACTTTCCTGACATTTATAGGTTTCTGCCAGAGTCTGGCTGTTATTTTAAGAGTATGTTCCAGTTTATTTAGCAAACGAAGTCTAGTTTAGTTACTGAAATAAAAAAATCAAGACATGGACCATGAAAAACATGATCAGTGAGATATTATGCATAAATGTAAAATAACGATGTAGAACAACTTCAAAAAATCTGCGTTTTCTTTTCTGTACTGCAGTGAGACAAGGAAAAATTAAAAGCAATTGTTTTCTGTGGGGGTCAGCTTATTAGTTTTTATTAATGAATGAATTATTCATCATTAGCATGTATTTTAGTCAAATTACAAACCCCTTTCCACTTCCATTAGGTCAATGGCTGAGATACGATTTCATATCTCAATATGAAATAGAAATAAACAATTAGATGATTTCGGAGATGCATTTGCTTAGACTTTTAGCAGTAGATTTCAGTTGCTGTTGTATACCACATTTCCTCTGACAAGATGTGATTATTGCTGTCATATGTATTGCTATGCTAAACAATGTATATCCTGTATTTTGTTATTTGCATTTCTTATTTCACAGTGCTTTGCAACCCAGACTTTGCAACATTTGACTTCAGGAAAATGTATTTATCATACTTTGTATATGCTGTTGTTTAAGGATCATGACAGGCTGTACCAAATACGTGAGAGGTCAGTAGTTGGCATTAGCTCTTAATCTGGCATACAAGAGGAGTCAAAGCATTACTATCAATGAAAACGATACTGCTGCTATTGATTATATGGTTCAAGATTTTAGAAGGTTCCATTCGTTCAAAGTGTAGCCCTAAAGGCCTTCCAGAATTTAATAGTATGATTACAGAGATGAATGATGGCAGAGACAGAGCCAAACTCAGATGTTTATTCAATGAGCTGAGATTTGGAAGGAAGAACTGGTACAACAAACATGTAAAGCAAAACTACTCCATGGGACACATACATCAAAAGGGAAGACCCTCACACACAGTACAGACAGAAACTACCTAAAGAAACTAGTGAAATGGCAATGGTAAACAACAATGCTGATGAAGCAGCATGGGTGCAATATTTTCAGACCCTTGTAAAAAGCTTGATTCAACTTTTACCAGTAGAACTTATAATATGTGCATCTTCCAGTGGAAACTTTGCTACTGATCAGCTGTGCAAACTCATCTCCTGGTGGAGATACCAGCTTAATCCTCAGACACTGCGATTCAGCATCTATGCAATCCCTGCCTCACTTTAAAACTTTGTTACCCCCAAAAGTAGCTTTTGGTATGTTGCGCCACTTTGTTAGTTTTTCTGCTTCTGGTGACAAGTACAGGGCTTTTGAGGAGTCTCATGGCTGCTGGACCATTTTGCTTGGGCTGTAAATGTCTTCTACATGTTAGGGTGGTTAAAGAGTTTTATGACAATTCACCCTTCAAACTGCAAATATTTGGGTGCTACAGTTTGTGAAAGAAACAATGAAAACTAGAAAACATGGAAAACTCATCTGTTTTTCACAATTATTTTTTTCCTTTCTTCCCTGGGGTATACTTGATATCTTACACGGCTGCACGACCAGCTTGGTTGTTTCTAAGTTTGAGGGAAACTTATTCCACCATATTTAAAAAAAAATAACCTACATTTGGTTGAGAATCTGGGGAACAATAACTTGAAAGACAACTGGGCCATACATTCCAAAACATTATGTTGTAGAAATCTCAAATTTGGCATCCAAAATAATGGATTTTTTTTCAGCTTTAGTCTTTTTGCCTTATTTTGCTATATGTTGCAAAAGGAATCATATGTACTGTCATCTTGCAGAAGTTTTGTAGAAGTGGTAAATATGGTGCCAATACAGTTACACAAAAACTCTTGAGGAAATTAATAATTCTGTCTTCATATCTCCTCTGAATAGCATGCAGTAAATAAGGCCTGAGGCCACCCATTCAACAATAAGAACAAAACCTACATTGGATCACTTCTCATTAAGTAAGCACCCATCCATCCTGTGCACAGATGAGGCAGAGGTCCCAGGGAAAAAATATGATGGCATCCTGTAATCAAAGCCTTTATTATAATGTACCAAAGAAAGCTGAATTAGCATAGCATGCATTGCTTTAATAATTCTAGTTTTTCTCATATTCAAGAGCTTGCCTATTCAACAGAAACATTCTGTTCCCATTGCTGTACATGTATGCTAAACAAGAAACCTAAACCTAACCCCCAAAAAATTTCCAATACAATCAAACCTGAGATACACTGTAGAAGGTGATTGTACACTATTGGTGACTTGACCATTTTAATTAAGTTAAGGAAAATTATTTTTGATTCTTGTGAATAGGTGCATAAGGATATATCTAAAATCTTTAGAAAGGCAGATAGTTCTGACATTAGAGTTTGGGGATGAATAAAAGTTTAGTAAGATACACGCTGCTTTTCCCTTTTCTAAAAAAAATAATCAAGCCTTAATCCTACAACTGTATATTAAATCACTTATTTACTGTGACAGGCAGGAGAACACAGATATAGTAATCTAGCAGTCTGGTATCTGATATGCATTGGGAGTCATGAAATAGATCTCTGCAGGCTGAATGCTGTGCACCCACGCATTGCACAATGCCATGATTACAGTAGGTAGGTGGTTTGGGTAACAGTGAATTTCAGATATGCAGGAGTCCAGTATAATGTGTGGTATGATTTGCAGGATTTTGTTAGGACACATCCTATAATTGTATGCCTGGTATAATGTCTGATTGGCTTGCCTTTTGTGCCATTGAGAACCTAGACCCCTTCGGAAAATTATGTCTTTTTTGCAAAATTTTTTTGACAATCCATTTTAAGAGAAATAAATTAATCAAAGCTGATTACATTGTGCACACTCCATTTCTGTAAAGGAAATCAAAGCAATTAACACAAGTCACATTTTTATTGCACAAATCATTGTAAAAGACCTATAGAACAAAAGTCACGCCTAAGGAGACAGTTTATAAGCTTCAATACAAACCAAAAAAATTTCAATATCCTATACAGGCAGTACCCTATTAACAGAATTTCGGTGGAATATTACTGATAAAATTCCTTGGGACTGTTAATGGTGTCCTCTGATGGACTGCTCTTCACCTCATCTGCTCATACGTTGCTGCTCTCAGGTGAGTCCATCTGTATGGTATGCTCATTATGCCTTACCTTTCTGTAGTATATATTTTAAAAAATGCTTTGTTACTTCTGATGAAAATCATAGGCACTACTTTACAAGTGGTGAGAAACCCTGCCAAGGAGTGTCTGCAAATTACTTGGTGGGAGCAGAGAAAACTGAACCCTTGGTAGAATCATTCCCAGTGTTACTGGCTGGTGGCCCATACCACCTTTTGCATGAACCGTTCCCCATATGGATTTACTTTGAGGGGGTAGTGCTGCTTCCATTCTTGCCAACCTAAGGCACAGGGGGTACAGGCTAGGCTGGATTTCCAAAATTCTGGTCCATAACTGTCAGATCAGCATTTTCTGTAGTTGGCTATACGCTGCCTGAAAAAAACTAAGTAAAAAGGATAAACAAATCTCTTCCCTTGTAAAAGAAATCTTCCCAACTAGCTTTTCCCTTGGGTTGGTTATGTCTTTCAGTTAGAGGGGAATCTTCTGTGGTGTGTTGGGCCTGATGGCCTAGATAGCTGGACCTGTATTTAGTTGTGTATTGCAATAGTCATCCTTCGCATTTAGAAGAGGAAAGGTTTAGTTAGTCTTTTCTGAAGGTGCAAATAGGCAACGTAAGCATGCACATGTGCAAGGCATCCACCTGCTTCTTTAAGCTACTTTACACATCGTGTGTTGTTACGTTAGTTCTCACTGGGTTGACCAAATAGTAGCTGTTTTTTTCTTTTTCTTCAACAGATTGTTCAGAAGGTTTTGTTTGTGGCAGGAGAGTCCCATGGTCAGTCAGTTTTGGTGTCAGTTAGAACTGACAGAGGCTTAGCCCAGTATTCTAAAATCCAAAATCATGAAGAAATGGGTCAGATGGATGTCAGAAATACTGCTGCTAGGAAAAATGAAATGTTTGCTATGCTCACAAATTTGGCTTGCTTATCGTAGCAGTTTGCTAATTATTAATTGTGCATATCTTCATAAGATAAACTACTCTCTTTTTCTTTAAGCAGTAACCAAATAATGCTGTTGACTTTCAAAATACAACTAGACTTTAGATTTAGCATCATGTTGTGATTAGTATGGCATTTCACACCTTTCCCAGAGCCATTGTCTCAGATTGTCAGCAGAAATCATTGAAACTGCTTACAAGTCATACTTGAAAGGTTATCTGTCGTATTTTTTTAAACGTTGGCAACTTTCAAAATTAAACACAAATGAAAATTTAGCATAAATGTAGCATCCTGCTCCTGGCTGTTCTGAGCTGGCAGAGTCCAGACTCTCCTATATTTTACTAGGAAGGGATGCTGTGCATGTTGGAGGCTATTTCTTCTGAAGGTTCAGCATAGCACACCTCTGGTAGACTGGGACGTGCTTATTGGAAACTTTTCTCCTGCATTAAAAATAGTCATAGTTTCCTCTGATGAAATATGCGAAAAGAAGCATAGCAAGAAATACAGGTCTGGCCAAAAGCTGGAAAGAAAAGAATTATCTTTTTCTGGCCAAAGAAAGGACCACAGCTACCTCTCCTGTAGATAGGGCTGTGCAGCAGGGGAATGCTGAGTCAGCTGCAAAGAATTAATCAGCCTTTCATCGTCTTGGCTCAGGAAATACGGAATTGTGCTGTAGGGAACTGTGATGGCGTTCAGTACCAAAGAATTATTCTAGAAAATTACCAAAATTGAAGGTGGAAAGGAATTTATTCCTGTTTCTCTCCAGATGCAGACTAGAGAAAACCTTCCTAATTTCTTTGACTTCAATTTTGATTGAAACAGGTCATGCATTTTAAGAGTGTTTCCCACCCACTGGCTCCTCTGGGCATTTGAAAATCTGGCCACTTTATGTGGATGTTTGAATAGGTTCCAAGCTCATTCAAACATCTGACCCTATACTTCTCTACTTCCGTCCTATATATTTAGTTTGGCTTTTAAGCTTCTCTGCCTTCAATTCTCTAGCCTTCAACAAAACATGTAAAAAGCCTCAGCAAACACACAGCATACAAAATTCTCTCCCAGTCCCAACTCCTTTAATAAGGAGGACTAATAAAAAAATTAAACTACAGGATTCGGAACCTCAAAAGTAAGGTGTGGCTAAACACCTCAAGGCTAAGGAAAAAAGCCTTTAAAACTCAGGTACTTTAAATCTACTTCAGTGGATCTACACTAATTTACATCAACAGAGGATCTGACTTGAAATGATTACATGTCTTATCTGAAATTGTTCGGCACTGGAAACGCTGGAATGGAAATCTTACAAGCAGCAGCATTATGAGATTTCCTGTACCTCTCCAAGTCGTGCTGTTCTAAAGGAAAATGTGCATGCCAGGACTGGGTAATAACTCTGACAGATTCCCCCATTCATAGCACTGAGAGCTGCAGCTGGGCTGGGTACAGCGAGAATCCTTGTGATCTCCTGCCCCAGCGAACTCCCCGCTGCATGTAGCCAAACCTCTCCCAGAATACTAAATCCACTGAAGCAGAACCTCTGCAACAATTTATAGCAGGTTTCTAGGTGCTTAGCAGCCATAGTGCTTTTCTTGTTTATGGCCCATAGTTTCCTCAGCCATACTCTGTAATTTCCTTACTGAGGTCTTACTCTCAGGTCTGCATATATTTACATGTTTTACTCTGTAAGCTTTTAAGCAGCAAATTATACAAAATAGAGGTGAGACCTCTGCTAGTTGAGTCTTCCTTTTATTGTTTCCATTGTAGTCGCGTCTGGAAAATAAATAAGAACGAACTTGAATTGACATAAAATAAATGACAGTTCAGGTTCTATAGGTTCATGTTTATGACATGATTGGCCCACAGCCACTGCAGCTATTTCGTAGTCTACAAGATGTCCTTGATTTGCTCTTCCACCAGTATGATAACAAGCACATACAATCTTTGCATACATTGCTAATAGGCTTCTACCCTCTGCCTGATTTTACACGTTCAGCTTTCACATTGTTCTTTGCAGAACTCTATCAGCTCTCTTAAATAATCCTTACATTTTCATCTGTACTATTTTTATCTTTCAACCTAAGTTAGATGAACATAAAGAGAAAAGCAAGAAAATATGATAAATCAAGATACTTGCGAAATCAGAGAGTTAACAAAGTCTTCATTCATACAAAGGGTGTAATTTTTCTTCCAGCGATATACAAATTATGATAACCCTAACAGAGCTACCTTAAATATTTTCTGATGTGCAAAACCACCTTCTTCTACTGCCTTTTGAGAGTAACTACACAAAAAAGCCATATAATGATGGTAGCAATAGTGGGACTTCAGGTGCATACATGCCAGCCCTGTTAGATCTCTCATCTTCTTTTGACATGTCGGTCATGAGATTTTTTCTCTCTTTTTTATAGATGTAACAGAAATAGTCTTGGTGTCTGTGAAATGACTCCATTCCTTCCTTGCTGAGCATATATTGGAGCCTGATGAAGAAATTTTATTTTTTATCCCTCAAGGCCCATCATATAGCCTTCCAAGGGCTCTCATTTTGCTTACCCCCTTGCTATGAAGCACGGACCGCTGAAATTTCAGCCTGGTGATGGCTCTATATTTACAACTCTATTGCACCTGACCTTGCTAGGGCTACTGAATGTGCAAGCAGCTTTTGTAAAGGGGGAAGGCATGAATAAGAGCTAGCTGGTGTTCAGTGGAAAGAGGCTAAGGCAAGATCAACAAAACGGGAAAGTAATAGCAGTTTTATAATGAGAATGATTATCTGTTTGTCAGTTCACATGAGAGCAGAATTGTTGTAGTCTTGGTAGTGGATCTATAGTCAAATAGCAGTCTTCTGCAGGGATTCTTAATTTCTTTTTCTTCACCTTGTCTGAGTGATTACATGCATTTCTTCCTGGTATGGATATGGTTACTTACTCCATGTTTTCACTGGTTTCCGCAGTGTGTCATATAGCAAGCTGCTCTTTATCTTATCTTGAAATAATAGTTGGCAAAATATTGTAACTTACACCTGGAACACCTTGGAGTGCAACTCCTTGCCTAATTTTCTGAGCTTTAGTGGCTTCCTAGTTTCTACCTAGAACTTCAACATCAGTTTTGATCTGTGGGGTGATACAGCCAGAGGTGGAATGAAGTGTCAACATCCCACTGAAATTCAAGTACCCTTTTACCTTTTTGCTAATGTCCTTTCAATATCTCTGAAAATCTCAACCAGAAGAACTTAGATAGGGCCAAGGCTATATGGTTTAATATTCAGGATAGGTAGTGACTATTTCTTTTCCTAGAGCAATCTTGGCAAACTGAGAAGGAGGCTTGGAGCATTGTCATCAGTTACTGACAATCTACTTTCATTTTCTGAAAATTCCCAAGTACTTAGAATTCTGTCTCTGTGTAGTAATTAAGAAGGGTAAAGGTTATTTTGTTCTTTTGATTAAAAATTGAATTTACTTTGTGTTGATGTAAAAGCAGGAAATGTAATAGCAAATTAGTTTTTGTTCTTTCTGTCTGCATTCAAAATTAATATTTAGTACAGATCTTCTACTTCATTTTCAGATAATCAAAATACACAAAGCTAGTAAGATTGTATCACCACTTCTTCTCTCAAAGAAATTTTTGTAATTACATGAGAAATGAATCTATATTAACCTTCAAAAGCTACTATTCTTAGGTGAATGGCACCAGAAACTTGAGCATTCACACGGTAGCGTTATGATTGGCTTGAGAGCAGATATCCAGAATATGTTGGGATTTTGAGGCCGTTCAGGTAGTGAATTAGTTTAAGCATTCATAGCGCAGGGAAGCCCATGAGATAGGTTTTATGGAATCATATCAAGACAAAGAAAACCATAATGGGCATTGGCAACTGGCAAGTGTGTTGCCTGTGGGCTGTCATCCAGAGAGCATGGAGTTTCAGTAAGTGAGAAGTAGGATTGCTCTTTGGTGTCCAAATGAAAAATGAACGGGATGAAGAGGTGTCTGGATGAGATACATCTAATTATACACTAAGGTGTGGGCATTATATATGTTACAGATAGATAGATAGATAGACAGACCAAATGATCTATCGATCAAAGTGTACAGATTCTAGAAATACCGTATTAATTCTCAGGGCTAAATTTATTTTCCTGAAGTTCAATAGACATTTTAGGGGGGGCTATAGTTTTACACAGCATTAAAAGGTTGAGATTTTAGCTTTACAAAAGTCAGGAAAATCTTGACTTTGAAGAAGAGGTAGTCAGGAAATTCAGAGTCAAGTAAGGATTCTACCTTTCAAAATGGCAGTAGAAGAAGAAGACACAAAAAAGTGCTGGAGATTTTAATAATTGCTTCAAAAGAAAGTAGATTGTTTAAGATTACCATTAAAAAAGCAAGTAACTCCCACAGGAAAAAAAGAAAACTGTTTCTATACTGATTCTTACCAGGTCAAAATTTAGCCCTTTGCTTGGAAATTACTATCTCTAAAGGCTATGCGTCATGTGTTACCACTCAAATAGATGAACTCTCAAGGATACTTTTTATTTGCCTAAAAGCTGTTTAGACTATCACTTATAAGTTGACCACACCATTTCTTTAAACAATATACTTCTTTATCGCTTCAGTGAGTAGGCTTAGTACTTACAGTGTCATAGATATCTGAACTAGATCAGTTATGGCAGCTGTGGATAACATTTGTCAGTATTTTCTGACTCTTACGTAAGTATGTCAATAAAATTTGCATTTGAACAAGGCCTCCCCTCTTCCTTCCCCTAGAATAAATTAAAAGGATCATAACGGCATAAAATATCAAAGTGTTTTGGGGGGAAGAGCAAAATTACCAAGTCAGGCTATAATAGATTCACAAGCATTGATGAAGGCTGGGATACTGCCTTTATTAAAGATATTTTTATGTTGACAGTCCGTTAATGACAGACTCCAATGAAGATTTTGGCTTCAGCTTGTTAGATGGCGATATTCAGTGAAGATGTCCTGGTTGCTTCCTATCAGGAGACAGACAACAGTTTGATTCAACTTTGCATTAACAGAAAAAGAATTTCTCACTGGATTCATAGTGATAAAAAAATATTTTATAAATACTGCAATGATTTTTAGGTACTTTTTGCCTATTTCTTTCTGTTGCTGGGACTGATGAATCAATAAAAATAAATTATGCTAGATCATATCATGAAAAAATTGTTTGATAAATTTTTCCTATTAATATTTGAAGACATGAAATGGATGCTCAGAAAATATGAGGGATTTGAAGCCACTGAAGGCTAAAGTTATTTGTTTTCCAAAGATTAGATGGATAGTTAAGTATAAGCTTTCACAGTTAGCATACCTTAATACTTCAGCTGGAAATCTTTGGTACTTTTAAATGGTGAAAGTGTAATTCACTCATTCCGTTTCAGTCAACATATTTTAACACAAAATACAGAAAAGGTTCGAATTTTTTCCCCCATAAGATTAAAAAGTACCTTGCATATGTTTCCTCTGTAATTTGATTTAAAAGTAGTAAAAGAAACTCAATTTACTGAATTTTCAGACATCATGTAATTAGTACAACTTTTGGCCATTTGAGTAACAATTTAAATGTCAACCTCTAGGAGAAAACTGACAGCAATTTTAGTCAAAGACAAAACATTAGCCACAACATTCTTGTCCTTACGTACTTGTATCACACACTTTGGAATACCAGAATAATGAATACAATGTATGAAACAGAGCAAGTTTTGTCCTGTTGTACATCCTTGCCTGCTAAAATTAAAACCCCTTATGTCAGTGCAAAATACACACGTGGAGGGTTGTTTCTAGCCTGATAGTGAAGTTCTCTGTGAAGGCAACTGATTTTGCAGTATTTAGAAATGTCCCTTTGCAAATTCATAAGTAATGTTGAACTGTATCAGAGAAAATAACCTGAATATTTTTTAAGAGGATGCACTTCTGATTAAAATTGCCATCACACTTTATACAAATTTAGTTTTTATAGAAGGGATTTTTTGCAATGATGTATTATTTAAACTTACCTTCAGTCCCCTGACATTACAGCCAACCTACAGTTTTCCTTTAAATTCCGCTGACTAAAAAAATTGTCCTCTCAGCTGGTTTTATCCAGTTACCAGTGTAAAGGTTGCCAGAGACTTCAGTGTGAATCTAATCAAACCCCAAATGTGTGGCCAACTTGAATCTAAGATGCAAAAGATTAGTTCATTCAACTAAATCCTCTGGGATGTTGATTGTGTCTTAGCATGTGTTTGCACAGAACCCAGCACAAAACAGCATGACTGGAGTCTTTGTGTGATGAAAACTGAATTAGCGCTCAATCAAGACTTTGCTTCTGAAACTTCACCCTACAGACAGAAGCCACTCTGTAGTCTGTTTGCTGTCTCCTTTGCTCCTGGCACTTGGGTCCCATGTTAGCTAGGGCTTGCTATTCTAAGGATGGTTGGGAAGACCAAAAATAGTGAATTATTTTATTCTCCCAGTGGACAGCTATCCCAAGTGTACAATGCTGGTATATTAATGGAGACTAAAAGTCAGTGTAGCTAAATCACCAGTTTTCATTGTTGTATATTTCCAAAATCTCTTCTATCACATTTGATTTAGTCTCCATCCACCTCTAAAGATGTTGAAAAGTAAGGTGCAGAGTCTTTGGTTACATTTTTATCATGTAAAAATGAATTGTTTTCTTCTACTTCATTTATGTAAAACTGACAAAAATAAGATAACTAAAACCAATGGCTAATAAGGCAATCTGTTTATTAATCCTCTATCTGTTGAAACTCTTACTTCACATCCCTGTTGTGTGAGCAATTTGTAGCATGAATCCTTACGGGATGCAAGTTAAAAAAAAAAAAAAAGACATGCTCTTTTTCTGTTTATTTTGGAGAAAATGAGATGTTGTTTTTTAAGGTTGCATTAAAAATCAGATAAAAACAGTTTTTATCTTTATGTGTCTTCTTTGGGAAAAAAAATTCTACCTCAAGAAATTTCTTTAACAAAGAGAACATTATTTCAGACTCTAACATTTCTGTCTGCCTATTATCATTAGTCATAAGCTAAGCCCTGCACTAAATGTCTAGTGAGCACAGATAATGTTCATTTTGTCTGGAAGACAGGTTGCCGCCTGTCAAGGAGAGATGGAATAAATGACAGGTTTGGACTCTGTGCCTTGCAGGCATATTAGGCTAAGAAATCGCCAACATGATGAAAAATTATTTTGTCAAAAATTTGTAGGTCACCCATCATTGTCTAATGTATTCTGTGATTAATTGCTAGCATAGATCAGCATTATGTCTTTCCAGTGAATCGCTTAATTGTTGCCTGCTTCATGCTCTTAATGTAATGACGAGGCATCTGGTCCTTTCACATGTGCTTTTAAATGCCAGCTTTTGCATCCAGGTTACGGGAACTGTAACATTAAACTTAAAGAACTAGTTGAAATTAAAACTTCCGGAAATCCGTCTGTTCTATCTTTTTTTTTTTTTTTTTTTTTTTTTTTTTTTTATGGCCGTGTGCACGGTAGGCTGAGTGTTAGTGTTAATGTATGTAGATTTTATTTCTGATGAGTGATTATTTGACTGCTCATTTTACGAAGATTTATGGTGTGCTTTCTATCTCCTGACTGCAGTGCTACTCTTATCTTTAATAAAAGAGATGAGGACATTAATCAGCTTTTGTCAGGAGTCCTGACTAAGACATTAAATGTACTGTATGGGATAGGTAAACACGCTCCAGATCCTTCTCTACCTCAGTAGATCAGGCAAAAAAACACTCATTATATTTATCATAATTTCACATCTGCTGTTTTTGAAGCAATGTACCATGAGGCCATAAACTGTATTACAACTGTGCATAAATTCAACTGATTTGTGGCTGGAGTAACTAATTCCTAAAGTACATTTTAGAAAAACAAGCAGTGAGCCCTGAAATTGCAATTCCATAAAGGCACTAAATTACTGACTGCAGAATCAAGAATTTGCTTGATGTGATTCTGCAGTGACCGTTTTATAAAAAGTGACAGTGTGCCTGTGATTGAGTCAATAAAATAAGGACGAGTGAGCCGTACACTCAAACAAGATTAAAGAGAAACAGAATGACAGAGGACAGACACATGGGATATAAATAGAGGAAAGTGTAATGTTCCCCCCTCCAAAAATGGCTTTAGGATGTAGCTATTAATAACAAGGTTGTTAATTTGTAAGTAATCATTTCACTATGCGAGAAAAATACAGATGCTTTTACCTAAGTTTTCATCAGATACAGTATTTCTGTAAACAAAAATATATTTTTTTTGATGGCAAAAAGGTTGCAGCTCTTATCTTAAAATATCCCATATGTTTAAAAAGGCTGGATTTTCTCATCTGAAAATTGTAAATAGTTCAAGTAAAATCAATGGGACTATACAAGCCTCTAACTGTGGTAATCAGAACAGCAGTCAGGACTGCACCTTTCAAACTGGATCTTTCTTAAGTTGAAGAGAACATACTTTTAGGGCGTCCTTAGATGTGATATTTCATCAGCAGCTGAATGGAGTTGGTTTTCTTACTTATGTTTCCAAGCGAAACAGTGACAAGAACAGCAAGATTGTGCCTAGCTCACCCCAGACCTATGCTTTACCTCTCCTGGTGGCAAAGCAAAAAGAGGTCAAAAGACTCGGAAGCTGCTGAAGTATTGGAAGTATTGGTCCAAGTAATACCAGTTCTCAACATTTTTTGTGTAATTTTTGGTCAGGCCAAACTGAAAGGTATTAGATTTTCAGTTAATGGTGATACAAGATGGTTTCCTCTCAGTGATACCTGAAAGTTGACACGTAATGCACATGGGCAAAAAATGATTTCTCTTGGAGTATTTAAAAATGAAAATATTTTTGATCTCCAAATAAGCTAGCTTTCATTATGGTACGCATTGCTCATTCTATAGGTAGATATATAAAAAACAAAACAAAGATGTGGTATGAGATAACTTTTAAACATCCTTCTCTTGGGAGTTAATGGCTGTCCATAGTGTTTCAACAGCCCCTGGTGTGTGTTGGTGGAAATATATATTATATTCACTTTGGAAAATCAGAGTAATATAATACCCTCTGGTGCTGTTAATAAATGTGTGTCTAGCTTAGTTTTAGTACTGTTCTTGACCACAGCCTGCTAAGCTTGGTCCATTCTTGTGGTTATAAATCTGTAGGGATTATGCTGAATATTTTTGTGCTTTGTCCATGAGATCAAGACAAAAAAGTGTTTGCTTGATGCCAAGGCATAGTTTCTATCTAATAGCATCAATCTGTGCATCACTGAGCGTTTCTTTTCCTGACCTTATTACTTTACTGAAATTAAGCTTGAAACAATCTGATGTCAGATACTGTATATCTACTTTTATTGCTAGCCTTGCCGGGCCTCTCCATATTGCTAGTGCTGCATCTCATTTCAGATAGGTTGAACCACATATATATTCTCCAGTTTATTGAAAGCCTGATAGATTGTTTTCCATGTTCCACAACAGCAGGCCAGTCTTTTTCATGAACATTGGAGAACAAATGTAACTTCTCATGTATACAGCTGACCAAAATTAATAGTTTTTTTTTCTTGGCATTACGAATCACTAGGTATGAGCAAGAATAGCACAGTGAAGTTGGCTTCAGTTCAGCTATTCTGATTCAGTGGCAGTTTCAAATGTATTTGAAGAATCTGTAAAAGTTGATTATTATGATAGATTCAAAAAGATTTGCTCAGACAACAGAGCCACACCAGAATGAATTGTAAGGATTGAATAAAATGCAAACTACCTTCAAACTGAGGCGAGCTTTTACTATCTATCCACCCCCCTCACCTCCTTTCTCTCTCTCCCTATTACCATATAAACTTAGCGGCTTCCTGCAGAGTTCCACTGCAGTCAAATAAAATTCAATGATAAAAATCACTCAATAGTTCCATTAAAATACAACTAAAATTATTCTTAGGACCATGTCTAGGGATTAATATATTTAGAAGCTATCCAACATTTACATCACTTTTTCTCATGTTGAGCCTAATCCTGCTCTTTAAAAAATAGTCAAGGCTCAGGCGGCATGAAAGGAAAAGTTTTTTTCCCAGGAATCGAAACTCCCCTATTCCATACCCTTGCTGTACCAAACACCTGATCAACATGGAGCAGGTTGGTCTGAAGGAAGGCTGATGAATCAGAAGAAAATGTCCTTCTAGCCACAGCAGATACAGGTTGACGGGATGCAAATGACCGAAACCTAGGCTGATTTCCAACTTATTTCCCTGTAGGTGATTAACCAAACCACTTGGAACAGTATCCTAGGTGGATCTATCGACTTCCACTGGTATGGTGTGTGAATGCCTACCAATGCCATGTGGGGAACCCTATCCGTACCTAGAAGGAGACCCATCATTTATGGGGATCGAGCCTTCAGAAATACCGCAAAATCCACTGGTTAGGCTGACATTAGGAAGCAGTCTGGGAACTGTCAGTGTGTGATATGACTCTGGCAGTGCTCACTGCACACAGCCAGCTCTGTTAGCAGTGTTGCTGGGAGCTGGGTCAGGACCTTTCTTAAATGAGGGCAGGGGAAGATCCTGGGTTTAAAAAATGGCTGCTGCTCACTTGTTTGTGCAGTCGAGAGCATCTGATTGCTGAAAAGATCCACCCACGTTCCCTTCAAACACACCTCCTTTCTCATGAGGCTTTCATGGTAGCAAAGCCAGGAAGTGTCGGGGTCAGGGGAGGTGTGAACACATGCTGAGCGAACTGCATTTGATGCAATGTATACTATCCCTGCCTGCTGAGACAGCATGAACACCTGCTCCGGAGGCCAATTCCTTTACTTAGCTACTTAAGCACTGTTTGACCCTCTGCAGGACTTCTCTTATCATGGCATGTATTGAAAAATAAAAAAGAGCACTGGTTTTAAATGAATGCTTTCTCTAGTTTTGTTGTTTTGCAAAAGCCTCTTTTTCCTGTTTCCTTACACACCTAATTCTTCACTCTGCTCCCAAGGGAAAAGAACAGTAGATTGAAAAAAAAAAAAGTGTTTACTGATAAAAATAAACAAAATATACTTATTCATATGAAATAATGCTATCTCTGGAATATTTTGTTGTGTATCCGCAAAAGACACATCTCAGATTTTTAACTCTGTACTTCAAGCATAAAACCCATATTCCACTAAACAAAGGTGCTTTTCTTCCCTCGGTATTTACCTTTATTGATTTTTGTTTCTCTCCAAATGCAACAAAACATTACATTTTCTTCTCCTTGAAAAACTGGCATGGTATGAAAAGGGAAAGAGAATGTAATGGTACCTGACTGTTAGAGGAGATAGACTTGTTTGCAGCAAGGGGCAACCTGACTCTGCTGCAAGCATTTTCTTTTAGCCTGCTATTCTGCTCTTCCTGAAGCCTGAGCTAGAGGACAGTTAGCTTTAAGGAATTAAGATGCTACATGAGAGACTACATAGATGATTAATTCACAGGAAGCCTTGTCCCAAACCAGCCATGTTACCTGGTTCTCTTGCCTCTGAAATCTGCATCTGCCAAAGCAGGGAATTTGTGGGCGTTAGAGTATAGGGGTTCCTCCACACCATGACTATACAGGACTGTAAAAGTCAACCCGGGAATTCATCTGCTACTATTTTCAGGTAATCATCCATAAGAACACAATAACTTTTTAGCATCAATTAGAATTTAGATTTCTATTTACAAAAGGCAGTAAATATATTCAGTTCAACATGCCCAAACACCTGCTAACTGAAATGAATTTTACTACTCACAGCCATGTGTTAGATTTGCCTCATGTCTAATCTGTATTTCATGAAAAAATTCTGATTAATGTTGTTATTTACACTTAAATATGTGTGTGTGTGTAACTTAAAAGGAGGCTGAGTGATAATGACCTCTGTGTCAAGCAAATTTATGCACAACTGGCTGTATTTTGGACAACCTAAACTTCAACACACACACAGAGCCACTTGAACAAAGGGAGAGGCAACAGTAAAATACTGAGGTCTTCGTATGAGACACTACTTTAAAAGCACTTTCAGCATCTTCTTGCAATTTTGGTTATATCAGCTTAAGCTTATCTCATTTACCAAAGCACAGTGCTGAAGGAAGTGAGAACCAAAGCCTGAAGATTTAATCAGTTATTAATTAACATGTTGTACCAGTAGCTGTTGTGAAATGGAATGTAGCATATTCATCATTGTAAATAGCTGATTAAATTTATAGCGTAACGTTAGGTATTTGGATATTTCTGTCATACTGTTACTGTTCTTTGCTATGCTGACTGCAAAATATAATAACTTCTAAGCAGTGTGTAAAACAAAGTGCTCAATTCACTTTATTAAAATATCCAATAATAATTGATTTAAAGGCAATAAAATGTGTTCATTAGAGGGTTTATATTCAAGAAATATTGAAAGTATACCTAAAACTGTCACTTTTATTGTGAATGAACAGGATAATATAATTTGAAAAGAGTGTGATCATACTAAAGATTTGTCCTGCAGCATTATCTGATAGCTCGTAAAGTGCTGAAATTTAATATGATGCTTTCAGTCAGTTTAATTGAAATTTAATTGCCACTTTGGGCAGAAGGTTTAGATCTGATCAATAAAATATTAAAGATTTTGTGCTTTCACTTGGAACAATTTCTTAGCCAATGCATCAAGTGTAACCTATGTTTTAGGAAATATTTGTTTGTTATAATTCACATAATGTTCGATATCACTTGCTAATCCGAATGTTTTAATGTGCTGCACAGATAAATAGTGGAAATAATAAAGCTATAGTTGATCCATTTAATTACAACAAGATGAAAGAAATAACGGTCACCTTCAGATTCATGAGGAAGGCATTAATGTAAAAGAGCTATAAATATTTTGAAATGTCAAACCTCAGAAAGACAGAGTCCAACATGAGCTTAGCTGTAAATCAGGCACATAGAAGGACCTTGAAAAAAAGATGGTTCTTTGGTATTTTAGAAATAATTACTAATACAAAAAGGGTAATGATGAACCTATAAATTACATTAAAAAGGGCCATTAGAGGAGGATTAGTTTATAAAGCTGAGAGATGGTTCCTGAAAATTATCCCGCTAGTTATTTCTTCTTTTCATTTCCTATTATTCACGATCCCCAAAATTATCTGATTAATGATAAACTAATTGATTGCTACTTTGCAATTCAAATGCAATGGCCAACTTTGAGCCTCCCTTTACTGTAATCTATACTGTGTCTTCATTTTTATTCATCTTTTTTGGTGGTAGTGTAAAGAGGATTATTCTAACTTGTTCTCTATAATGTGTAGGGGCAACTTCAGTCTAAGCAGCACTGCCTCAAAATTCATCTGTGCAGTTGGCTCAGGCCCCTGAACGCCACCTCTTCATGTCTGGAGAGATCGTGGTGCTTCTGCTCCTCCAGCCTTTTCCCACCTAGCACTCCTACAGGACTTTGGTGAGAGCAGACATCGCTGGAGGAGACTAAGAAGCGACTCTTAATTTCCCCTAGGTCTTCAACAGTGCTCTTGAACCCAAAGCCCACAAAGCATCTTATGAAAGCTGAGTTTCCTGCATGAGATGATACCATATTCAATGACTGGCTGCCATTCATAAGAGTTTTCATCCTTTCAGATAATGAGCACTGCTTCAAACAGCAATGCCTGAGTTCAGCTCAGATCTGTCAGGAGTAGAGTAAGAGGTTGGGAGAGGAACAGAAAACTCTCTCATAGGCTTATATGCTATGATGGCAATTGCATTGCAAGTCACTGCTTGTTTGAATAAACTGTAATTTCTAGTATATGATTTTTCACTGAAAATTGGTACAGCATGCATGGGGCAGAGGACAGCACTCCACAGCATGGAAAATAGTGGATTTATATCGCTGCTGGTGACAGAAGCACAAACACAGCAGGATCACCTTTTTGGCCTGAAATCAATGGCATCTATAGTGCTACGTCCCAAGGATCACAAGAAAAGATGAAAAAGTATAGTCATTCTCACTTCCTCTCCCTACAGCACTCGTCCATTAGCTGGAGGATTGATGAAATAGCCAATTCAAAGCCTTCTGAAGGTTGCAGTGGTCTGTTTTCCCCTTCTGTGGGGTGTCCTGCAGGAGAGGAGTTGAAGTTGCCAATGCCAATCTCTGAAAATCATTAACTTTTCTGCTGAGTGATTGCCTCCTTCTGCTGAGAGTTGTATGTCTGCCATTGTGAGGGGCAGTGTCAGCACTGAGTGCTGGGAGCCATTTAGGTCCTTGGGAATTTGATTAGTATGCAGAACAAAATATCAACTAATCTGACAACTAATAAAACTCTCATCCACATGCCTGCTAAAACAAAACATTTCCTGGCCTCTGGTTATAACATTAGCAATTTTGGCTCATAAATTTGAATAACACTGGAGGCAAGAATCTTGGGAGACAAAATGGTTGGATGGGTAGAATTTGGAAATGGAAAACAGGATTAACGCCATACTTCTATCCTTGTGGGACCATTTCATCTATGCCTTTCCCGATCTACAGGATGGGAAGATGATACTTCTTCACCAGCCCAGCAGTCTGGCTGATTGTGATTATTGGAAGATTAAATAAAAATAATACTGTCACAGACCGTGCAAGATGTTAGGTGCTGAATAGCACAATTCTGCAGTAGCAGTAGCTTTTAAATGATCCTTAGTTCCCAATTTTGCGATCTTTTTTTCAGGTTCTCCAGGATGCATTACTGTGGGAACATTTATTTGGAACCTTCCTTTCCAAGGCTACTGAAGACTACTACAGATGGGGAGAAGGAAGCAGTAATTCCACATGTTGCAAATTGGACCTGGCTATTAGACCTCTAAGCAGCAAAACTGACACTCCTCTTCACCAAAACAGCAAGATGGTACAAGTTCCTTTTCTATAGTACTGAGAGAAAACTTGGTTAAAATGCATGATGTGTTTTGCCCTTTCAAAACAGCAAATTTCATTTTTAGCTTGCCATGAGTAATTTAAGTTTCATTAAAAAATACAAAGGACTTTTTTTAAGGTTCTGTTGATCAAAATTCAGACAGAACCCCCCAAAATCTTTATACTATAGAACCCCAAAAGTTTGGCAAAGACCAGATATGGATTTAGTTTGGATTACTGAAAGGGTAAAGGCTGACTCTGACATTCTGTTCATATCATGATTTGGATTTTCAGCCTCCCAAAATGCTTGCATTAGCTCTCAGGTTTTTTTCAGACCATTTCTAATACTTGCTGTACTTCAGCTTGAACTTTATTCACTGTCTTTTTTTACAGACTAAATCACAGTCCTTAATGGATTTAAACCCCATCCTTTGAACACAGTATTTTTGTATACACTCAAGTTGCATTATGCTTTAGACAAAAGTGATTCCTTCGTTTGTTCCTTAACTTCCTCACATTCTCACTTCAAGGGTATATTTTTCACCTGGAAGGCACTAAAATTGGTGTCACCTTCCCTCTGCATTGACAGTAGAGGATTAAAACGGTTGTGCTGAAGCATCTTGTATTTTCTCTTCTTCTAATTTATCACAACCACATATTCCACAGGAAGTTAAGGTGGAGGGAGAGAGGGGAGGAAAGATGCCCAGCTGATAGACAGCACCTCTACCTTGCAGAAGATTCATTCCACTGCACATTTTGAATCTGCTGACAAGAAACTTGCAGCACAAGTAATCAGAGCCTTCACAAGATTGATTTTGTCCCCTGCTGGTATATGGCATATAGGGGAAAAAGGTTCTCATCTCTCAGTGTAATCTTAACTATTTAGAAGCCATTATTGCAGGATTACAAATCTTCTGAATACCTTTCTTGTGTAACTTAGTTATTTATTAGCAAGTCCAGCAAATTAGTCAGGTAACATTATATAGTGTTCCAGTCCTGAAGCTCTTATTCAGTGTGCTGCCAGATTATTCCCTCAATTTGCAGATGCCAGTAAATCTATGAAGTTCTGTAAACAATACTGCGTAGTGCTGAGTGCAAATATTAAAATTTTTTTTCCTACTTTTTCCAATTGCAAAGAAGGCTTAGCAAAGTCTATATATAAAGTTCACTTTTCAAAGTGACTGAAACAAAATTGCAGATGTATTCTGTCCTAGGTTTGTAAGAAATGCTTAAAGTCAACTTGTCATAGAGACTTAATTGAATCTACTACCTATGCAGCTCTGGAAGGGAAGATGTAGGGAAAAAAGGAGAAGCATGAGATTTATCTGATGTTTGGTTGATGTATGGCTACATAAAATCTTAAGTAATACAGATAATGTCACACAATATTGCAACATATATTTTCAGTTGAACATTATAAGACAATAAGGTATAAATGGAAATTAAAGGAAAAAAATCTGAATGGTTGTCAGGGAACACTTTTTCATTCAGAGAATCATAAACATATGGAATGGTGTGTCAGGCAAAGTTTCTGAGATAAGAAGAAGGGAGTAATTACAAAATGGATTTATATCCTGAGGAATAAAGTACAGACAATGGAAAGGAGCTTTAAGTCAAATGATTTTTAACCCTCACTAGAAAAAATGCTCATGATAATCGTATTTAATAGGTTCCATCTAATTCACTGAAGTTTGCCTTCTATTCTTTGGTCAGTAATGGAATATAAATAGACATATGTAAGTCATCCACTCATGCTCAGAGCTACCATGTACTTTTAATACATATCAGTATATCAAAAAGCAAACATAGAAACTGAGATATATTCTGTAGCTCTGTCCCTACTGAAATAAATTACTTGTTGATGTGAAAATATTGGATACCCAAAGCATACAAATTTTTGATGTTAGAAAATATGGCACTCAGAGTGACTCTTCTGTAGTGATGTGTAAAAATAAATAATCTCAATAGATAAATGTATTAAAAGACAGCCTCCAGGGCAAATAAAAGCAGCGAACATATTTTCATGTGTGAAACAAGTAATTATAGGAAAAGTGATAGAAAACTGCAAACCAGAACATTTTCCCATTGCTCTTGCAAAGCAGGGCAGGGGTGGGAAGGATGTCATTCAGCCTTTAATCCACTTCAGGAGATTGAGGTGGGAGCAAAAACTTTTGTAGAACATTTACAGTCCTCAGTCTCAACAGTAACAGTGTGTTCACAGATGCCACGTTTCCTCATAATCTCCCAGTATATATAAAAATTATGCTGCCAAACTAAGTAAAGCAAACTACATTTACATTAAGACTCCAAAGAGCTATAGAAAGACATGAGTTTGACTTAATTAGTTAGAAGAGAAGCCCAACTATAACTCGCATGCCTAACTAACAGACCCCACTAGAGGTGTGCTCAGTGGACTACCTGTTAGTCTTATTCATTGCTCTGCTTTCCAATCTCACTTCCGTCTTCACTGGGCTGAACTCACTTTATTTACCTCAGATTTTCTTCCTTGGTCAGAAAAATGAAAAGTAGCGAAACATACTATCTAAATTAAAAGGGAATGTGCATATCCAAATCTCCTGCAAAACATGTCCAAGATCCTGTGATATTTTTCTAAGCTTTCCTGGTCAGATATATACATTTATATACTACACAGCTGCTGTGCAAGGAGGCTGCATCTTGCTGCATCTTGGACATGGAACATCTGCCACCAAAGTACTGCATGAATGGCTCATATATGGGTGATAGAGTCAAGGCAGTCTTCCCAGTGTAGACATTTTCCTACATGCGTGTACAGTGGGTACACTGTACCAAAATGATATTATGTGAACTATGGCAATTTGTCTAGGACTCTGGGACACTGGACACATCCACTGCAAATATCCCTTGCCCAGACAATGACACCAGAGATTCTGGCCAAATGGACAACTTTGTAATTTTCTATCTAAAACAATATACTTTGGGTGAAATATAGAAATAGAAGGGGAATGCCAGACATTCAGTAGTTCTATTCTAAATGATTTCATATGTTGAGGATGAAGCAAGGTGAAGCCTAATAGAAGGCTACATGTCATGGTCCTTGAGAAGAAAAATATTCCTTTCATACTTCTGAGAGGAAAGAAATTTTCCTGTAAAGGCAAGTTAAATCATGCTAATAAGCAGAACCCTGTGGTTAGAGACAGAAAAAGCTAGATTTAACAAAGACAGCATGAACACTGTCTGTACCTATCACTAAGAGATCATCAATCATAGCTATCCCATAACTGTAACAAAATCCATGCTTAAAACAGCATGGCAGGAATCAGAGACACCTTTATTACCAAAATGTGACCAAACTTACTCCAACATTACCTCTCAAATATCTCCAGCAAAACAGGAGACAGATTTCAGCAGTGCTTTTACACAAGTAGTGAAGGGCAGGGGTTCAGCTACTAAATCATTGGATGTAATTCCCTTAGCATTCCTAAGACTTAATTAAGAAAAAGGATGAAACTCAACCAAGGAAGAAACACAGTTCAAACCTGTCTTGACTCTGCTCCACTTCATCAGTGCAGACTGAAGAATTTTTTTAAAAAGAAAATAGATGTGCAATGCCTTGCAGAAAGAAAATATTAGCACTAAAATCAAGTCAAGCAAGTCATATTCACCACAGCCTTCCATCTGAATGGTTCTGCTGGACAAGAAATTGCTGTGGCTATAGCAAAACATAGTCTTCTCACTTCTACATATTGGACGGAGGGTAAAAATTTCCTAGGCAACAATCTGAATTTTTGACATTAATGGGAATTAGGAGCATGAATCAGCTTTAAAATGTTATCCATAATCAATATTTGAAAAAGTTGCTGGTGCTTTTCTTGCATTTTTTTTACCAAACAATTGTTTTATCATAAAGGCTAGTTTTTAAATTTTGCCATGAATATTCCATTTGTTATTTAACAGATACAAATTAATTACCTTAACTGAAAATAAAAATTACAATAGCAATAAAGAATGTATTCAGATTATTTGGAAAACAGGTACTAAACTTAACGGACATCACTACAAATAGAAATGGTCTGATAAGACCATATGTGCTGCTAGTGAACGTGGAAAGATGAAGAGATTCTGTGAATTTTGCTCTTCAGTGAAGTCTTGCTCAAATGGAAAGCAGTAAAGCTAAACTTAAAGGGTATCTAACTCAACATTTTACCAACAAAATGGCAGCAATATTGCCAGGCTTCAAAGCTGGAGAACTGAAAGTGGTTGAGAGTCATAGGTTCCTCACAATTCTAAGGGTGGTAGAGATCTTTCTCGTATTTCAAATAAAAAGAAAGGAAAAAAATGTGAGTCTTCCAGAAACAGGGAACTAGAAATCAGAGCCCAGGCTCTAGATTTTGATTAAGCGTGAGACTACTCAAAGGGACCCAAATTACAAATGGAGCGAAATGGGCATCCCGTTACTTTTTTCAGTCTCCAGTATGAAAGTGCTATTTGAGTTGTGGTTTCTTCAGAAATGATATGACCAAATCCCTCTCTTATTTAGCACTGTTTCCTTACATTCTTATAAAATGGTGTCAAATGTGTACATTACTAATTTTGATTCCTTTAGGTCGTCTTTCTATCTTGGGAAGCTCATAGGAATGATAATATGCATATGTAACGGTAGAACCTGCATATTGGCACTGCCAGTTTCAATCTGCTCTGGGTCAGACTTCTATTACTGAGGGCTAAAATCTTACACACACCTGTGGAAAAAATATTTGGAAATCCTATTTCGGTTTGACAGTGGGAAGTGCTTGAGTATACATCACAAAGCAGCTGTAACAATCGACTATAGCTGCACCTGTCTTGGCTCTCAGATTTCTCAGTTCCCTCAGATGATCAAGCTGCCATCTTACACGTGATTTCACTTAAAATAATACAAGAATATTTTAAGTTTTGATTTATCCAGAGAAACATCAAAGCAAGCCATAAAAATTGTGTCTGTATTCAACATAGGAACATTTTGTGACACATAGGACCAAAACCTTGCACCAATGAGGCAAAAAAGCAGGAGACAAACATATAGTATGAAGGGGTAGTTAATTTAAGCCTCTTTTCATGGTGACTTCCACAGACATGCAATATTTTCTTTTCTATTATTATCTCAAATCTGCCTCTAATTTTGAAAATCTCATTCATATGAAGAAACTAGATTTTCACCAACTTCTGCATGGCTGCTTGACCAGTGCTCTGCAGTTCAGAGTGAAAGATAGCAGGCATCTGTAATCGTCATTGTGTAGGGTATTTAAACTGTAGGCAGAACTGTGATGTGAATGGAGGATAGGATTTATCCTTAGCAAATAGTTCCATTGAAGAAAAAAAAAAAAGTGATGAAACAAAGCGATATTTATTCCTGGGTTGCAAAAAGAGGGCTGTTTGTGCCAAACAAAATGAGTACTTGAACAAGACATATTCAGACTCTAATGCATATGAATCACTTTGTCCATGTTGCTTGATAGCACACCCGCGCATGATGTTGTTAGTGTCACTCTAGGCATGTTATGGATTTACTGTATTACATACAATGCAATTATTGATTTACATAAGTATTGCTATTTTTCCCCAAATGTAACAGATTTTAGCTTGAAAGGACTATAAACTGAGAGACTTGCTATAGTTTAAAATTGGCAGCTGGTCGGGAGATGAATGCCAGGCAAAGTGAGTGTACAGGAGGTTCCTGCTGTTTCCTCAGGGAAGCGTCCCTGGGTGAGACATCTGCTGTTCAAACTTCACCACACATTTTATCAGGTGACACTCTGTCGATAGCTAATCCAAATTTCTTCTGTTGTAAAATGTTCTGGTTAAATGAAAATACAACTTTCCTTTTTCTATTAAAAATGTCAAATCCACTTCACCACACCCACCCCCCCAAAAAAAATGTTTTATTAATGAATGTATCTTTTTATTGGTATTGCAAGTCTTATAAACAGTAACTTACTTTTCCATGCATATTCATAATTTTGTAGCATGAATCATAAAATTCAAACACATACGTGCACATTCTGTTCAAAATACTTATGCTGCATTCACTACATCAGTATCTGAACTCTCAGTTTACTTATCTGCGCGACGGCTCTTTTAGGCAAAGTACAATTGAAGCAGGTTCAATATGGGACTTAGAAAGCCAAAATTGTCATCGCCCCCCCCCACCCCCCCATGCCCAATGCTGAGAGATTTGCTTCCCACAGTATGCTCCAGAATCGCGAATGGGATTTCCTAAAGTGTACGTGGGAGTTAGGCATCCTTCTTGTCTTCCACAGGCAGTGGCTCTGGAATTTTTTCTGCACGGCAGCACTGCTTCAGCAGAAGAGGTGAAGAATGTTCCCACCCAAAATAAGCTCTAGCCAGGAGATTAAATGACTCTTGAGAGGTGGGAAATGAGAGGCTGAATTCCCTCAGGAAGAGAAAGAAACTACATCTATGTTTCACACGTCCTGACAAGAGCCTTCACCACTGGACTATTGTATAAAGGGGGCATGTCCTCTCTCTGTTTTAAAATAGCAGCTGCAGCTGCATTTGGTGGGGATTGCTCTTCTGTCTGCATACCAGATGCACTCTCAGAACCAGAGGGAGCCTTCCAGTCATCTTAGGTGGATGACCCTCTAGTTTCTGTTTTCCAGCTAGGCTTAAATACAAGATCGGTGACAAGCTGCTCAGTCATATTACTTTTGGAAACACCATGAAATCACAAGTGTAGGCACCCAGAGAACCTTTAAAGCTAGAAAGTAACACGCTCATGTGCTGCAGGCACCTTGAGGGTTAAGAAGCAGTGAGGCAGGAGTTTTCAGCAACACTGTTTTTGAATTAGATGTCTCTGTTATCTCTGTGAGAACTGGGGAAGAAGGCAGCTAACTAAGGTCACAGAGGGAGTCTGTGGCAAGGCACAGTACTGGATCCAGAAGTCTTAGGTTCAGCTACTGAACTATTGTTTTATTTTAATTGCTTAACTATTAAAAATGTTTCTGTAGAAGAAGTATACTTGCAAGAAGCAGTTGGTGATACATTCTACTCATTTTGGTGTGTTTTAGAAACACCGTTAGCATAAATCTTCTAGTGTGATTTGCACTTCACTTAATTTTATAAATATATAGACAAGCCTCAGTCTGCACATCAGAACCAGGAATGTTTTTGTATCAAGAACCTCAAATGAGAAAATCTGTAAATGAGTTGGCTGTTTTCTCATCTGTTCTGTGCCCCTCTTGCTGCCCCTTCTGCTGTCTAAGAGGAAACTGCTTTTTTTTCCTCCCTCTACCAGGTTCTGTCTCACAACTGCTACTGCTTGACTGATGGATGGAGGGACACAGTAGAAAGAAACACAACCTTAAATCTGTAACAGTCAGCAAATAAGCATACCGTAGCAAAACACTTCAAGAGAAAAAAACCCAGCAGCTGAAATCGGAAAGTAATTTTACTCTGTAAAAAAATCTTCACTCTGAGCACGTCAATTCCTTTACAAAGCCTTCCACTCACTTTAGCTTGTATTTTGGGTATACCTCAGTTCCTCATCCTTAAGTTTTTCCTTGGCTCTAGCCAAGGCCCACTCCTCAATCTCTTATCATCTGCTCAGTTTTTTCGATGAAAACCCTTCTCAGTGTGCTTGCTATTCTTATTTTTGAGGTTTTTTTTTTCCCATGTCGCTTTCCAATTTCTTGAGTCGACTCAGCCAACCTTTTCCAAGCCTTTTCTTAGTACATGCCTCACTACAGAATAAGAAGATACATCACAAAGGCAAAAGCCAACATTTTAAGCTGCTGTTTATGAGAGTAGCTTTATTGACTTAATGGGCTAGCAAGGATCTGATCCCTTCAATTAAAGAAGGAAAAAGCCTCCCTCCCTCTGTCCCACAGTGTTCTCTGGTTTTGCTCTCAAGTAATTTACTGAGGATACTACTCATATCACTTCCCCTGACACACACAGAGCTCAGAACACTAAGCTACCACCAAGCAATAGCAGTTAAGGCTTGGTCCCTTGACATTCTTTTCTGAATTAATTGTTTATAAGTACAAAGAAATGCCTGTTGAAAGAAGCCTTCTATGAATCCTAACTGTAGATTTTATATTATGAGTTTGATAGAACTAGAACGGGAAAATATTGGATAACTTATTCAAATGTCCTCTTCTCTGCTGGACACTACAAAATATGTATTTCACAGATTCCACTTGCTACCTCCTGCGCTTCTTGGCTTTGAACTTATGTCTCCAGCACTTCTTTTCTACCCATGTCCATACAACCTAATTGCTGACAAGTTTATGCGAGGAAGTGAATGAAGATACAGGGTTCCAATTACTTTGGCAACTCAAAAGCTTGGAAGACCAACAGTGTATAAGACTTGTAGACCCTTTGAATAATCTGTTCATTGTGCTCATGATGGAAGGTGAACCTCAGCTCTTATATGAAGGTGATGGGGAACAGTTTTACGGACCACATGACATGCAGTGCATGGCTGACTTCAGTTACCTCTAAGCACCTCAAGTTCTGAACTCTTGTGTCTGGGTAAGTCACTTCAAACATACATTACCGATTTTATATTGCTTGCTTGGTTGAAATAAATAAGGAAATATCCTTGCATCTATACAAATCAAAATGAAATTGATATAAAATTGGTATAAAATTAATTACCATCCAGTTAATTAAGGTAACATCAAGAATAAAAAGATGTTTTCAAGCCTTTGTTCAAAAAGATCTTTTTTTTTTAAATTTCAGCTGGATAACTAATACAGGGAGGGTCAAATCACTCCCAGCTCTAGGCTGTTATTACAGCTACATCTTTAGTGCCGATCGGGGAGTTTACTCAAATCATTGGTAATAAGACAATGGATAATCTTCTGTTCTTCAAATTATTAATGTTTAGATGATAACTAGAATATCTCCCTCAATAAAACAGGGCTTCATGAAATATTCAAATCCCATTCAAAATGGTACTGCTTGTTACATTTAAATAAAATAATTTTAATGATGATAATGTCACTCTTCTAGCTTAAACATTCAACTCTTCAACCAATAAAACACCCATATGATCATTTTAAGAGTAAGATTACTTAACCTAAGGCTTTTAGGTGTTTGCGACACTATTCTTTTAGCACTGTTCTCAAATAGATTATGTGGTTTTTATCAAACACACACCCACTCTTACCATCTGCTGGAAATTTATAAAAAGTATAAGAATGTTAAGGTAGATTTCCTCCATTTATAAAAACTGGGAGAATTTAAATCAAGAAAAAGACAGCTTAAGACGGCTGTTTCAGTTCTGAGGGTTTCTTTAATTTAGTAAGATGCTGATAACCATCTGAGGCTACAACAGCAGGCAATACTGACCCCAACCAACAGCAAGTTGGAAAGGGTTAGTGAAAGACATGATGGCCTTCCCAGCTGTGACCCCACTGCAGAGCAAAAACTGTCATTGTGAAAGACATCAGCTCACTTTAAAGGAAATGGTAGGTGCTTCACACCAGGACGACAGAACAGTTGAGGATTGGAAATCATGGAGTCTAACCCCTCTGCTGAAAGCTGAGTCAGTTACAGCAGGTTGCTGAGGGCCTTGTCAAATTGTGCTTTGAAAGTATTCAAGGATGGAGACTCCATGACTTCTCCAGGCAATCTGCCCTGGTGGTTGACCATCCTCACAGTAAATGTGTAAGTAGAATATCTTTTATTTTGGTTTTTGCCCATTGCCTTGCCTCTTGTCCTTTCACGGGATACGGTTGAGAAGAGTATGGCTCCATCTTCTTAATTCCCCCTTCATCAAGCATTTATACACACTGATAAAACCTGCCTGCTCCCCCATGCCCTGACTTTCTCTTCTCCATGCTAAACAGTCCTAGCTGTCTTGACATATATCAGATGCTTCTACCCCTTTATATCTTTCTGGCCCTTCACTGAACTTGCTTCAGTATGTCCATGTCTTGTTTGTACTGGGGAGCCCAGAACTGGACACAGCACTCCAGATTTCTCACCAATGCCAAGTAAAGGGCAAGGATCATCTCCACCAACTTGCTGACAAAGCTTTTCCTGATACAGCCCAGCATGCTGTTGGCCTTCCTTGTCACAAGAATGCATTGCTGGCTCATGGTCATCTTGTTGTTCACCAGGACCTCCAGGGTGTTTTCTGGAGAGCTGCTTTCCAGCTGGTTGTTCCCCTGCTTGTACTAGCACTTGAGGTTATTCTTGCCTAGGAGCAGAACTTCGCACTTCCCACTGCTAAACTTCACAAGGTTCCTGGCAGCCCATTTTTCTCTAGTCTCTCGGGATTCCTCTGAAGAGCAGCACACCACTCTGGCCTGTCAGTCACTTCTCAGCTGCAAACTTGCTCAAGATCTGAGCACTTCTGCCCCATCACTCAGGTCATTAATGAAGATTTTATGCAGTATGGGCTCCAGTACTGACCCCTGGGGTACGCCACTAGTGACTGTCCTCCAGCTACCCTTTGTAATGCTGATCACATCCCTTCAACCCAGCGATAAAGCCAGCTTTCAATCCATCTCAATGGCCACTTCAGTCAGTCAATGAGGATGTTATAGGAAACAATGTCAAAAGCTGCATTAGAGCTGAGATAAACAACATTCACCAGTCTGCTCATTCATTGAGCAAGTCATCTTATTGTATAAGGCTATTAGGTTGGTCAAGCATCAGTTCCCCTTCAAAAATCCATGCTGACTACTCCCAGTCTTCTTCTTGTTCTCAATATGTTTGGCAAAAGCTTCCATGTGATTTGCTCCATGACCTTCCCATGGACTAAGGTAAGGCTGATCAGCCTGTAGTTCCCTGGATCCTCCTTACCTTTCTTGTATATGGTGTTTATGGGAGTGTATATGGGAGTGGCATTTTCTCCCTTCCAGTCCTCAGGAACTTCCACAATTGCCGTGGTCTTTCAAAGACAATGAAGAGTGCCCTTGCAATTATATCAGTCAGCTCCCTTAGCACTCTTGGGTGCACCCCATCAGAATCCACAGGCTTATGTACATCCAGCTTGTTGAAGTGTTCCACAGCCTGACCATCCTTTACAAAGGAGTCTTCATTTAGCCAGAATTCCATGACTTGGTGTTCCAGGTAAAGAGAGGAGCAGAGAAAGCACTGAGTACATCTGCTTTTTTCATGTCCGTTGTTGTCAGGTCCCCTACCCCATCCAGCAGCAAGACCATTTTTTCCCCTAGTCTTTCTTTTGCAGCTGTTGAACTTGAAGAAGCTTTTCTTGCTTCCCTTTGCATTCCTCACTACAAGTGGGCTTTCACTTCCCTAATACTACACCTCTGTGCTCAGGGTCTGTATATTTCTCCTGTCCTTGGTTCCACCTCTTATATGGCATCTTTCTGCATTCCAATTTTATCATGAGCTCTGAGTTCATCCATGCAAGCCTCCTACACCTGACTGGTCATTGGCCAGCCTGCTAGCAAGGATGCTTTTGCCCCACTTCGGCAGGTGGTCCCATCTCTTCCTAGTAGTTCTCAGTCCTCAAAGAGGGTTCTGACAGTTGTAAAAGCCAAATCCCTGCTGTCAACAGCACCTGAACAACCTGTTGTTGATTTTACATAATATGCTCACTTCTCCTGAAGCTCTTCACCCTTCCTGGCAGGATTGAGGACCAGCTACCTGGGCCCCAGTGGTTTTGACACATGGCTATAGAGCCCATTATACCGTTAATGCCCATGTGGAAAAGCAGCAGAGGATATAGCCTAGGATGAGCTTCAGCAGTCTCTGTAACATCCCGCTTCTGAGCCCCTGGCAAGCAGCAAGCCTCTCTAGACAGCTGGTCAGGTAGGAGGACAGGGACTTCATCCCCTGTATCAGGGACTCTTCCAATTCCATCACTCAGTGGCTTTCCCCTAGTACTGCTGTGTGGCTCAGGCCCTGCAGGCTCTGACCCTTTGCTGGACATTGCTCCCAGCCCCTTGTCTGCTACCTGGGCATGAAAGCTATTCTGTAATTACAGATGGAGTGGGACCCTTGCCCTGGTGCCAGAAGTCACAGACTTCCAGTGTTTGCCTGTAGAGGGATGAAACTGGGTTAATTAGCATTGATAATATACAACTGTGGGCTGGCTTCAGGGGTGTCAGGTTGGCAGATGTAGATAAGGTGCAGGTGTGGCTGATTATGTTAAGTGGTTGTGAGCCAATGAAGAGAGAGCAGCCAAGGAAGAAGAAAGAGGAGACAGAAGCTATGCCCTGTATGGCGGGGGGGGGGGGGGGGGGGGGGGGGGGGGGAAGATGAGGAGAAGACAGCAGAGGGACTGCGCAAAGAGTATGCTGGTATGAGGTGGTAAAAGACCTTATTGTAGCTTGATAGTTTTGAGAGTGCTGCAATATTTGCCATCACATCACTCCGTTTCCCAGTCTAGTAAGGACAGACTGTGCCTGTTGCTCCTGCGGTACAGGTTGGGGATTGACAATCTTGTACTTCCAGGGCGTCAGAAAAAATCTGACCAGTTCCTTTTGCTACATCTCTGACACTGTATTTACTGTCTGTTGACCTACTTCCACAGCTCCTTTACTTAGCAAGAAACACATCACTAATGTACACCTCTTGCAGGCAAGGACGCCGTCTCTCCCTTCCCCAGCCTCTGTGGAAGGCCCTAAGCCTCTCCAGACCTGGAGATCTGCATCGACCTGGAGATCTGCATCTTCCCAGCGCTCTGAGTTGAGATCTCACCCACTGAACTGTACCAGCATGCAGCAGGTGCTGGGAATTGTGTGCTACAGCGACCAAAACTTCAAACATCCTTTCATTGAGACTGGGGGGCAGAAGCTGCTAGAGCTTCCTTGAAGTCACAACCCCCATGGAGCTACCCTTTGCCGGCAGCAGAAGTCACCTTTAGCTTCTCCAAAGGATTCACAGGAGTCACTACCTGATTCCTGAAGAAGTTCTCAGAAGATATACAAGATCTAGAAGCAGAGTCTGGAGACTGTTGCACAGTCTGCTGTGTCTGTCGGCTGCCCCTGTTACTCAGGCAAGCCTACACTCAAGGTTATGGGATGTGCTCCTGGGATGCTGGGATAAGAACAGTGTGGGAAAACACACTGACAGTTAGGTGAAAATAGGAAAGGTGAAACACAGGAGTCCTCTGCTTTTCCCAGTACAGTGTCTGGGCTGGTCCCTGAAGGCAAGAGTGCTGTTACACATTAGAGCAGGCACAAAGTATAAAAGAGTGAGCAATGGCTCTGGAGACCAATGACTGGGATCCAGCAAGCTGCTGTTATAGGATGAAGCTTTGATCTGGACAAATGTTTTTCTGGGTTAGAGAATATGAGTTTTGATATGGTAGAAAGGGGGAGGCCTTAAGGAACTGATAGTGGTTCTGTGTTTTTCAGAAGGGAAGATGATCTGGTCAGTAACTGAGGATCTTAAGAGATAAACTTCAGGTGTGCTTTGATACCTAAGCCAAAGAAGAGTCCCCCAAGATTTCTGTGTAACAATTTACATGCTGGAAAATAACTCATCATGTAGCCTGAGCAGCTTAATACCTACAATTTACATAGGTTAGTTTACATCCATAAAGTAAGTGAGCTGTTGCATTGATCCTCCAAGAATTGATCTAACCTGTGCTTTCAAAATACCCAGTGAACTAATCTCTAGATGCTGCAATGTTTAATTTCCCAGTACCTGTATCCCTTTACAACTCCTCTTCAGAGATACAGTTTTTCCTATATTCATCCTGAAACAGCAAGCTGAATATTCATTTAGTTTTTTAAAAAAATCCCTTGGCTTCCTTGACATTTCCAGCAGATCACTTACTTTTTTTCTATCTCCTCTCTCATTCATTCATATAAACACATACACTTTGCATGCTTGTAAGATTCTGCTCTTCCTCTTGTGTAGCATGCGTAGAACCTTAATTATCATATGAATACTTCAGTTTATGAATAACATACATTATTTAACATAAATATCATGCCCCACAGTTGTTCTGTGCATGCAACACAAAAAGAGGTATTGACTTTGAAGGTCTCAGTAAAAATATAATGTAGATAGCATTTGTTTATTTAAAAATGTCTTTTCAGTAAGGACTAAGCAGTTCCAAGCATTAATAATGAATATTTACCTAGAAAAAATTACAATGTAAGAACTCTATTGCCTGAAGAACAATCTTAATTAGTAATAGTAATCCATAACTTAGTGTCAGAAAATGCCTGCTGCCTTCTTTAAGTACGTATGGAGCATAATTACACTACTGTTGGTCAAATTAGGTCACTTCCTTTGAGGCTTTGTAAATATCCAATGTTATCTTTTTCACCTATGCAGCTAAGACTGATTTTTAGGCATTTTGTTCCTTGTTGCAAGCCTCCAGTAAAGACAGAATGATCCTTGTCGCCTTCTAGGCTGTATTCTGGTCTCTGTATGCCAGCTCTGCCGCAAGGGTGGGAGCTGCACATCTGTATTTTAGAAGAGAATATAATCCCTAGGCACTGTGTTTTAAAATCAAGCAGTAAATATTCTTCCCAGTTGGAAACAGAATACATTTAAACTTGTTAAAAAGATTGTTTACAGAAGCTGGTGAAAAGAGTAGGTAGTATTTATTTTAATTATTTATTCTTTCATTCATTTTCAAAGTGCTAATGAATCCTTCCCTTTCTCCCTGCCCCCCCCCCCCAAAAAAAAAAAAAAAGAAAAAAAAAAGGTTGTTTAGGACAAAAGTAATATTGACAAAAATGGATCAATATTTTCATTTTGCTAATGTTGGGATCCTGTGAAGATTATTCTTTGGTACCCCATAGAGTGTTGTGACTGTTGCCAGCACTTAAAACTCTCACAGGTAAACCCCTATCTTCTTCATTTCAGAATTACCTTTGAAGAGGTTCCCTTTGTGTGTGAGAACACCTAGTCTAATGAGGTCTGCAAGTGTAAATTCTAGCAACTATTTATGCAGGTGATAGTGTTCAAACATATGGGTACAGCTGCCTTTGAGTACACAGACAAAGGCTTTCCCATCTCAGACCCTCAACATTTCATGCATTTCAGACCAGTACATAAATCCTGTGAAATTAAAGGCTAAAAAAAAATCAGTTAAAGTGAATGCTTAACTTAGGGTCTATGTTATGTCAGCCGTGGGCTAAAAAGGAACAGTCTTTTGTAGAGAGAAGAGTCACATGCCCATTGTTTTGAAGAATTTTTGCTTCTTCCCTGTGTGGGATTCTGTTAAAAGCAAGAGATGGAGGAAACAATTTTTTTAGCCATGCTGAAGTTTTTGCTACCACTCAAATATCCAGACCCAGTATACGGCACTTCAGTACTGGAAAACTGAATTAAGAATAAAATTCTAAACATCTTCTGAATTTGCATCAAGCCTTTTAAAATATACTCTTGTAGTTTAATCTCTTCTTGTTACAGTTCCCTTTTCCAGCATTTACAACCTTGTTCGTGTTTTATACAATGTCAGATAGCAAGTGTCAAGAGAAATTTAAAATTATAGTTCATTTACTCTAGTTAAACATAAGGAAGCAAAAGCAATTACCAGAGCAAAATGATGGAACTAAAGATTCTTCTTGCAACCTAGTTAGGTATTTAGTGTTTGATGAGTGTTGCAAAAGATAAATATATTTTTCAGAGAGGACTGTATCAATCTGCAATCATGAATGGAAGCCACTGAACATGATTTAGATATCAAATATGTGGCTTGCAAACAATTATCAGTCTTGGAACAAGAGGCTGGAGTTAGCTGAGAGTACAATTTTTCTTTGTTCCTCAAAAGATATTTTTTCTTTAAGTGGTAAATAATGTCTTATGAAGCAATTTGGTATTTATTAATGAAAATATTCTTAAAGATTAAATATTAAAAGAGATCCTGCAGATGTTCTATAGAAGATATGTATATATATAATCCTACATAAACAGACTAAATGCATTCTTCTATAAGGATAAAATGTTAATTAGTTTAGTTTAATTACAATCTTACTACATGCTAGAAGTTAAAATTTAGTGGATTGGTGATTCATTTTGATTGATCATAAAAAGTGAGCATAGATATTGTTGTGGTGACTACCCTAAACTGTATGCCATGTGCATCTGTAATTTAATCTGTGATTCATACTATATGGCACATTACACACAACAAATTCTTTTTGATTGTTAAATATAGAGAACCTAAATTCATCTAAGCCTTACTTATAAATATCAGATGCTCTATAAGAATGAGTTATAAATGCAATGCTGTCATTATTTTGACATGGCTTACTGTAGTAACAGTCAGCTATATTCAGTTTAGGTTTACTGTGAGGTTATAGCAAGGCAAATAATTGTGCTGCCCTGGAAAAAAAGCATTACAGAAGAGCAAAGCCTCTTCATTAAAGTTCAGAAAGACTGGGATGGTAGGAGAGGAGAATGATTTCCTGAAGTTTTTTTCTTCTAAGTATAGCATGCTGCTTTATACCAGTTTCCTTTGGGCTTATTTTATTTTGCCACTGACATTTGCAGGCAGAAGGAAGAACTAAACTCAACCCCTGCTCCCTGCTCATCTGCCCAGCTGCAGTACAAGAAAGATTCACATTAATGTGGAGAAATTCAAGGGACCTTGTCCTCTTTACTGCTCTTTGTCTCACACATTCTGGCTAGTCCCTGCTTTCCTACCATAGTGTGGGTAAGCAACCAGAGAGCTAGGTCTCCACACACTCCCCGTTCTACCCTTGCCACTTGCACCAGTGGGATATTTCATATCCAGCCTCATACCTCAGGTCTAGAGAAGGGTAGCATACTTCTCATGGAGTCCTCATGAAACAGATGACCTCTTAGGAGTCAACATGCTTTGATCCAGTTTGGGGGGAGGATGATTTACATGTTTAATTTTTAATGTTAGAATTCTTTTATAAAAATTAGAATAAGCTCTCTCTACATGCATGAAGAAGTTAAGGGCAAGTAATACACTGGTTAGTCTGTTGGGTAGTTGGGTATTTATGATAAGCTTATAATACATTTGAGAAGTGCTACATGTACAATGACATTTTTTTGAATAGGTATGCAAATATTGTTCAGTTTCCACCTTTCTTTAATATGTCAAAAACTTTTTTTATTTAAATAGCAGCCAAAGCAAACATGTTTGCATTCCTTTTCTTTGCCCATATAGGGATACAGTTCTTTTTGCAGTGAGCTGTTACAACTCCTCACATCACTAAAGTCTATTCAGGCATGCATAAGGGTACCTCAGCTCCACCTCCATCTCTGAATGCCTCCCTATTTTTAGATGTAGCAAAAATGTACAGAGTTTTTTAATATCTTGAAATATCTAACTGCAGAGAAATGCAAGATCATTTGGAAATAGTGTGATAGTCATATTCTTACCTGTGTAACCAATATAAGTTTCAAGGTTTGAGACATTATTTGGTTTCTAATGTTGTAACTTGTTTTAAATATAATCTTTGTTTTTTCTTTTAGAGAGGAAAAATTATGACTAGCTACTTATACGTATAGAGTGCAAAAGAAAGGGAGTCAAATGATAAAAACAGGGACACATGACAGAGCCAAAGCATTGTAAGTTCTCAGTTGCATTAAATATACATAAAAGTTGTATAAAAGTTGTATCACTGCTTAGAAAGTGCTCTGCAGCCACTACCATCTGTCTGTATTGTTGGTGTTCATAAGGTTTAGTATTTTTTTCTGGGGTCTAGCCAACCCGCTTGTGTTTAATAATCTGCTGTCCTTTTATACTTTACTCACCAATCATTCACATTCTGTTGCAATACCAGCAAAACTTTAAACAACTACTTCTCATGTTTAATTCATGTTGGGGTCATTCTCAGATGGTCTTAGAATGCACCCATTCACTACAACCTTCTTAAAATAGCCTTTGGATATACAAACTTACAGACTCTTTGCTCATTTTCCCAGAAGGAAGCCTTCCACTGTACTGTATTTCCACTGCACATAATGCAAATTGGGGAAAGAGGGAGGAAAAAAGTGAGACACCAGGTTCCCATGCAGATGTTCTGCACCTCTTTTCCATGGTCTTCAAAATTAGCCCTCTAGCTAGTGTACAGTATGGAGAGAGAGAGAGAGAAATGTATAATTAAGAGAAACAAAGCTGTTCATTTTTCTAAGAAATAAAAAATAAATACATAAAATTTCCCCACCTCCTGTTACACTAACATAAATCCACTGGTATAGATTGGTCTTTTCTGGGGCCAGTAGAGACATGCAAAAACTACAGACTGTTTTCTACAGCCTTTTGCTATGCTTGTTAGGATTATGTAAAAAGCACCTTTCTTTTCCTCCATTTCCTACTACTGACTTCAATCATGCACAACAGATTATCAAATTAGGTGGGGCTTGAAGATTTTTGCTAAGATTCACCTATTATTTTTCAGTAAATCTGATCAATGAAATAAAGAGGAATTCAGTACCTAATTCTTATATGTGAAATAAGAAAATTCCTAAGAGGTCTTTGTGGTAGGATATACACTTCCTTGTATGGAGAACAATTTTCATGGATGCAAGTGTAGTGCTGCAGAGTGTCTGGCACCAAGAACCTCTGATAGAAAACAGTAATGAAAGCTCAGGCCCATTGTACTCTTTCAGCTTTGTGACTCTTTGATTGTATTTAATAGATGTCGGAAAGATCACTATCTGTGCAAACACTTTGAATATTTATAGTATGACATGGAGGTGCCCTGTGTCTTTACTATCAAATATATATATATATATATGAAAGACAAGTTCAGTGTTCCATGAAATGATGCACTAATCTCCAGAATTCACATGTGATTTGGGCCATATTTTCATCTTCATGCACCTGCCATTGTAAAAGCAATTTCACCCTGAAAGTAAACTAACAACATATATACATTTCAGTTACAGCCAGAAAAGTCTTACACAAAAATAGATATTTTGTTTTGAGGTAAAATTGACACAATCCTTGCAAAATGTCTTAACTTTTTTCATTTTACTTCCTCTCTGTAATTATTACTTATTGCTTTATCATAGCAATATGGGACTGTTGGGATATTTAGTCCTTCTCTTTTTGTAGATTGTTTAGTCAATTCCTGAAGATGCTTGTGGATTTCCAAAAATCATTTTAAAATCTAAAAAGATATAGAATAAATATTTAAATATAAACACTACAAATATTAAAACAGCATATATGTAAAAATTGGATAGAACGGTATGTCTTCTGTACTTTTCTTCCAAAATCTGATGTTGTAGTAAAAGCATTGGTTGCTTCCCAAAGTGTTTGACATTTTTGTTGGTTAAAAATTTATTTAGATTCATTTACTGTCTAGAAATAGTCATCTGAAATGGTGCAATTTGAAACTTTTGAAAAAGGGTTTAGAAGGGTAGAAAATGAGAAAAGAAAATTGAAAAACTTTTGGAGAAATAAGTAGATCTGCATATGTCAGATCATATACCACTCTCACTGGAATTAGAGAGAACTGTCTATGCTGGCAAATTTTTTTATCATGTTTTATCTGCCACAGGATTTGTTATTTTTTTCCTGAAGCACTTGGAAGTCTTCATGGTCAGAACGAGAACCATGGACTAAACCTGGTCTGGGCACCTGAAAGTTCTAGCAAACACTGTAATGTTCCCATGGATGGCCTTGTTTTAGAAACCACTGCCATGCAACAAGGGTTAAGACTTGGTAAAAGCATTGAACCAGCTCTTGTTAGCTGTATGCCTGTTATAGCTTTCTGTCAGAAAAATTGCTCACTACTGTTCTATCATCAGCAGCAGCAAAAGTAAAAACACTACTGCAGTTACAAATCCAGTATTTCCTGGCTGTTAATAGCAACCTTGCTCTGAGCTATACCATGGTTAAAGTGTCAAAAACTATCAGAACCTAGATTATAGTAAAGATGCAATTAATATTGCAGCAGTCTTTGCTGTGGTGCAGCAGTACATGCACCAGTCAGTACAGGCTGGGGGTGACCTGCTGGGGGGCAGCTCTGTGGAGAAGGACCTGGGAGTTCTGGTGGGCAGCAAGTTGCCCACGAGCCGGCAGTCAGTGTGGCCTGGTGGCCAAGGTGGCCAGTGGGACCCTGGGGGGCATTAGGGGCAGCGTGGCCAGCAGGTCGAGGGAGGTGATCCTGCCCCTCTGCTCTGCCCTGGGGAGGCCACATCTGGAGTGCTGGGCCCAGTGCTGGGAGGGTCCCAAGAGGGACAGGGAACAGCTGGGGAGGGTCCAGCAGAGGCTACAAAGATGCTGAGGGGACTGGAGCATCTCCCTGATGAGGGAAGGCTGGGAGAGCTGGGCCTGTACAGCCTGGAGAAGACTGAGAGGGGATCTTATCGATGGCTACAAATATCTTATGGGCAGGTGTCAAGAGGACGAGGCCAGGCTCTTTTTGGTGGTGCCCAGTGACAGGACAAGGGGCAACGGGCACAAACTGCCACACAGGAACTTCCATCTGAATGTGACGAAAAAACTTCTTTACTTTGAGGGTGACAGAGTGCTGGGACAGGCTGGCCAGAGAGGCTGTGGGGTCTCCTGTTCTGGGGACATTCAAAACCCTCCTGGACATGACTCTGTCAACCTGCTGTAGGTGACCCTGCTTTAGCAGAGGCTTGGACTAGATGATGTCCAGAGGCCCCTTCCAATCCTGACCATGCTGTGAGTCTGTGATTCTTTGATGGGAAAGTTTTCCCATAGATCTGTGGTCTAGGCAGGACCCATCAAACCTTGGAAAAAAAATGGAAAGGAATCTTTTGTAGCCATCAGAATTTATTGACATTCAAAACAATGCATCTCATTTGAGTATTACATGCAATGGTAATATTATTTAGGTAAGAAAATCAAGTGTTTCTATGTAGACAAATGCTAGATTTACTGACATGGTCTTTTTATGACATGAATAAGGCAAGGACCTAGTATGTGATTGGAGCTTTAAAGATGGTAATTAGTGCTGTTAAAGCACAAATGAAAGGGATTTTTGTCTATTTTTCCTAAATATATCTGATTTCCTCTTCAAACACAAACACAATAAAATCCAGAGAATGAAAAGCAGAAAACTAAACCCAAATTTTTTTTTAGAAGTCTATATTTGATTGGTTTTTGGTTTTTTTTCACTGAAAGCTGAAATGCTTTAGGAAATGTTCAGGCAAGAAATGAAGGCATGGACAGCTATTGATCCTGGAGTTTACAATTGCAATGTCGCTTCCTGTTGTCTCTTCTGTCCCTCACACCCAAGAGTTGTGGATGATTGTGTCCTGCGTATTACCTCTGGTCTTAGGATGCTGAAGCCACGTGCTGAATATGCAGATATTATCAGAAGACCTTCCTCTTACCTCTTACTCAGCTTTTCTACCTGCTCTTATGAATCCCCTGCAACGTTTATTAGGAATTCTCAGCAATGCCCTTCTGCTGCCTGGGAAAAATTATTTAAAATTTTCAGTGACTGGCTGACTGTCAGAATTTTCTTTATTAATGCAAGGAAAGGAAAACGATGATTTTTTTTTTCTTTCCCTTTTTGCCACTTAATACGTCAGCTAAAACTAAATGAAATTAAGCAGAACGTGGGGGTGGCACTCCTGCAGCCTGAGGAATTTCTCCCTGCCAGATATCATAAGCCAGCTGCAAAGAAAGAGAATCCACAGAGTTTTTTGCAAGAGAAAGTGATAACCACTTCATATCTAGATTATTTATAAGGTTCACCTACCTATACTGCATGTCTGGTATCTCTTCCTTATGAGGAGAGTAAACTGGTGTTGCTCAGTTGAAGCTGGTGTTGTAAGCTGAAGACTAACAAATGAAAATCTGGCCCTTGATGCATGGCACTTAAAACTAACCATAAGAGAAAAAAGGATTGAAAGCCAGTTGTGATAAGAAACCATCAAAAATCAGAATTAATGGGCATAAATGTACCTAACTGTCACTTTCATATAACATAGTGGCTCCACCTTCTGCTGTTCTGTTAGGATGGCATACTAACCTGTGAGAGGTTGTCTTGGGGAATATAAACAGCAGAGGGTTGCAAAGGGCTGCTAACTGGTTGCCCCTTTTATGATCAGTTTCTAGGAAGCTGTTTCTTGTCATCTCACTGTTGATGCATTTCTGACAAAATTCTCTATGGGGTACCTTCTGTTACAGATAAAATGTATCATGTTTATTACTTCATGCAGTCCTTCTGTGGCATTTATTCTGCACTCATGTGAAAGTGTTCTCAGAATTGAGAGGGAATGGCAGATAGCATTAAAATTTATACCAGAAGAGTGAATTGTATTTAAATAACTCTGTACTTCTAGTTAAATAAATAAAAGCTTTGGATGTTACAGGCCAGTTCTTTAGCTGGTGTAAACTGGTTTCTGCTTCTCGCCAGCTGAGTATCTGACCCATTGTGTTCAGGCTGGATAATGCAGCAGCAGGGAAATGCAGACTTATATGTCAATGAGAATAATTCAAGTGGATAGATGACTCAGAAGGACAATGCAACAGCCCTGTATAGCTATTAATAAGGCTCCTTCAGCTGATCATCTCTGAAAGAGTTAGAAACATGTTACTTTCATGTGAAGAGCTCTTGACTCTTAACAGCCAAGAGCACTTCACATGAAATGTGAATGCATGTTGAATGTTTATTCTTTCATTAAATCATTCTTTGCTATTATCAAACCAATGCATTGTTATGGGATTTCCTTTTACTTTCAGCTATTTCTAGGTTTCAATACAAGTGTGGTTTGCTGTTAGTACTTGACTAATTATACTATTGTTGGTGTATTAGTTTAATCTAAGCCTGTCACCTTGGCTTTCTGTTGTCATGCACCCCATTCATTCAACAGAGTTTTCAATGGATTGGGCAAATGGCAGATGTTGAAACTATCTCACTACAGTTTTATAAATGCTTGTGGAATGATTTATAATCTAATGGAATCTCAGAAGGCACTTGTTCAAGGAGCTGCTCATGTTCACCGTAATGAAACGTAAATAAGATTTTGAGCAATAAAAACTTCACAAATGTACAATAATTGTTTACTTGAGAGGTTTTGGGGGGGCAAGGTGGTGTTTAAAATCAAAATAATGGCAGTCAGGGTTTTTAACTTGACCTTCAGATAGAGAAAATAAGTGTTTTCCTTGGTTCCTGTGGATGTTCAGCTCTCTTAGACTGAAAAACTGTGTAATTGAACTGAAATGCCAATTATTATATATTTAAATATATGACATTGTGCAAAATCCTACCCTTTCAACAGTAAGGCTTTTTAATTTCAGATCATTACATTTCTGCTACTGATTTTTATCCCCCTGTTAGTAGCAGTGGTGGAATGCCACATGTAGATGAGGCATGTTTATTTTAAATACCAAAGGTGAAATACAACAAGAGACTTGAGTTCTCAAAAATTAAATACCACCACTGTATTCCAAATCAGCTACCTTCTAATTATCAGCTTAGGTGGGGAAACAATTCAGAAATCCTACTTTTTCACTCAGGTTTGATACCAAAAAATCAGTAATAGTACTTCATCAGTCACTTTTGAAGATTTCCAGGTGCTGAAAATGAAGGCCTGAACAAAAGAAAGAACACAAAGCACCACTTTCCACTTCTTTAACATTGCGCTACAATGCTGCTTTCCTTCTTGCACAGTTCTTTTGTGCGGGGCATTTCTTAGCTGCATGATTCTTGCATTCCTGTATGCACAGTATTCATTTCAACACAATTCTTAAAAAGAAAAAAAGATATAAAAATAGTATCAACTTCTTGCATTTCATAGCACAGCTGACACATTGAGCCAGGTTTGACCCAGCAGGTGATGTAGCTCTGTTGATATTGACTCCAAGTGTGCAAAAGATCAAACAGGGATATTCAGTAATTGTCTTAGCTTCTTTGGTTTCCTCGTAAAATCTCTGAATGGTCTACTCCTATACATCTTTCCAACTACTGTTGCTTAATTACTGAATTGGAATCCAAGAGCACACAGGGAAAGAAGGGAATATTTCCAGTTTTCTATTAAATACTGGTCAGTATGTGGAGTCACTTCCTTACCAGTGCATGTCTGTCTACCAGTGTGGACACAGAACTGATATTTGGCAGCGTCAATTTGGAGAGCAGTGCGAAGATAAATATAGCTGATGAACTGGATTTATAGAAATCTAAATAACTTTGTAAGTTACAATTATATAAAGTTAACCTTTTCTCTAAGGAAAATATTACTGTCTTTATTGTCTAGTATAGCAAGCTCAGGCTAACATATTACCTTAATCACAAACAGGGATGCCATGTTATAATTTTACCTTTCTTTTCCTGCTTAGAAATCTCCTCTGAGTGAAATTTGTGGGGGATTTGCTGAGGCCCAGCAGCCAAGTCAAAGCAGTGGTTCTGACCAAACTGCTTGGACATGACAGACAAGTAACCACAAAGCAGGCACAGAATGGCTGTGAAGGTGCTCATGAAAGCATCAGATACTTTATGCAAGCATTGCTTGATGTGGATGCCTAGATTTCTGCTTTGTCTCTTCCAGAATAAAAAATGAGCCTTAGTAGTAATAACTGTGCTTGAAATGTGATTCTGTATTTGAAAGATTAGGTGTTCTTACCATTGCTATCAACAGTATAGCTGAAACCAGAGTATCAATGGCATTAAATATTCCTTATGGAGATGCAGCCTGAATTTAAGATAAGAATGACACCCATGCTAATGGAGTATTACTATTTATTGGAATATGTTAGCCCAAGACACAGCTGAAGCTCCTGCTGTTATACTTCTGTGGCAATGGCACCTAGATAAAAAGGACTGATTCTGGCAGCTAAGTGCACGTGATGTTGTAAGTTAAAGCAGCATGTGACACCATCCAGTAAATACTGGGCACAAATCTTTCTGCTGTGATAGTAGTGTTGACATGCAAATACAATGAGACATATGCTTTGTTTTGATTTTTCTTTTAAATACAAATCAAACTTTGTAAACCTTTTAAAAATGTATGCTTATGAAAGCAGAGAGTAATGAAATAGAATATGAGCATAGTTATGGTAAATCATCGTATAATATGCAATAGTTTCAAGCTACTCACACGTCACTTCACCATAACATTTGCAGTGTAATGAAATGGTCCACAAATGATTAATATTCTTAAGTGCTTTTCTTTTTCTCTTAAGTGCTTCCAGGCAGAAAAAAGAAATATATCGCATTATCAGTGTTTGTGTGTAGTTAGTGTCACAGTCTCTATTGATTTTTACCTCATGTTACAAATGCACATTAGGAGGTTTTATCTGTATATGATAAACAAATTGGGGAATGTATCTTGAGCTACAGCTGTAGCTGGTATAAATGGTGGTAGCACCATTGACTTCATTTGAATTATGCTTATTTACACGGGTTGAGTATGGGTCCCTTGTCTTCCAAGTGAACTGAGAATATTCAGTACAAGTAATACTTTATCTCCCTGTCATTTAGATGTCTCTGGGGACTCTGCTTCTGTTCTACTCCCATGACTTTCTCTTGTATTTCTAATGATTAAAAATACTTTCTCTGAAATGAAAAATTAACAGACCTTGAATATCGGGGAGACGTTAGCTTTTTAAAAGTGTCTGTGACTTATTTTATTATTGTACCTTTCTATGTAGGTAACATTACAGGGGTTAGGGTTGTATGAAATTGCCTGAGTCTAAAAATGTGGTATGTCTTTCACAGCAGCCTTTCACTTGGTCCTAGTCTATAGGTAGGCCCTGTATTTTCAGCACTGCCAATTTGTAGATATTAAGTATTAGCTCACAGCTCTGCTAAAACCATAGCCTGTATAGTTACTGCAACTGAACTCCAGTGTGGAGAGCATTACTGAAACTTGAAGGGTGGCCCGAAGAAGTGAATTTTCAGTTCAAGAAACAAAAAGAAAGTTTCTAATTCTGACAACTGTTACAAGAGGCTTGAAATTGATCTGTATTTTCAAAGACAGAGAGATATTCAAAACCCAAAACTTGTACTTTTGGGGAGAAGGAGCAGGAGGGTGAATGAAAAAAATGGAAAACTCATGATAATATAAGCCAAATTTTAGCAAGGCTGAAGTGTCTTCCTTATGCTGCTTTTTCTGCATTTTTTCTCACCATAGATTCATGAAGAATTGGAAAAAGAATCAGGAAAATTCTGGCAGAGAAAATATAGCGAAGAAGCAAGCCAGTCTTGGCAGATTTCAGTTAGCAGTAGGAATGTGGAATTCTTGTTGGTGCCCTCTCATTAGGTAATGGTGTCTTTTCCAAGTGAAGAGACTGAAAAAAAGTCCTGCTACTATTGCTGTGAAAAAGAGAGGGAAGTCTTTGCCATGACACTGAAACTCCATTCATAAGCACACTTTTTGTTTGATTAAAGATCCTCATTTCACTATGAAAGAGTAAAAAAATATTGAATAGCATTAGTAAATAAAGTAATACCTTTTAAAGATTTAGAATTTTTTAAATGTATGTACATATGTAAGTGTATGGTTATTTTATGGAAGCTGGAAATCTGTTTAGAGAATGAATAGGAAATCCTCCAACTTTACAGGAGTTTTTGAGAGCAACAGGTCAGAAACAGTAGGAGAAAAGGGCAGGAGGTGAGTTTGCAAAAGGGCTCATGAATAAAGGGTTTTCTCAGGCTGCATTGCTGGCCTGTGAAGGAGATCTGCTTTCCTTCACAGTGAGAGGAGATAGAAAAAGCCCTGGTAATGAGTCAAGGGAAGGCTGAAACAAGGTTACTTATCTTGGAGGATATATCAGCAAGTGCCTGTTTTTCAGTACAAATATAGAAAGACTTGTTTAGATATTGCCCAAAAGCTTGCAAAAGTACAAAAAATTATTCAGCTAGGTTGGTATTCTAAAGTCTCGTGGAGCAAGTCAAGTGAAGCAAGTATACATTACATCAGCCAAGAGCCAAATATGACTCATAGATACACTCCTAGATAAAAATGAAACAAAATCAAGAAGGTGCATATTTGCCTACATGACTAAAAATGGATAATGCTGTTTTGTAAACTTGCTTCATCATATAATGGAAGTAATGTTGAGTGGAAGTTCCTCTGCTAGAAAGAGTTGGTCAAATGTCTAAACTGGAAGCTGTGGCCAGGATTAGAAATGTCCATTGTCTATGGTGCTTTGGAGATGAATCTGGAAGGAAAACAAGATGCCCCTTCACCTATTCCAATGTCAGAGGCTTTGAATGACAATACCACTTCAGTGTGAGCAAAAATGGAATACACTTTTTTTCCCCAAAATTTAAAATTGTTTAGATAATACCCAGTATTGTTTTTATAAATTGTTCTAAGCAACACAGACATTGTAAAATATTTTTAACAGAAGATAGCAAAAATATTGCTGCCCTACAGTGCTAAAGCAGAGAAGCACAGAGAGGGCAACTATATCACAAACTGCATGTAGCAATGCACTGTCAGACTCAGCATTCACAATCCTTAATGGAAATGACACTATGTGTTTTCTTCTGTGATACCATGATGAGCCTTTGAATTGACAGAGCAATGAGTGCCACGTTGTCTAAAGATTAAATGCAATCTGATTTTCATGCACAATCAGCTCATTTTGTTGATATTGTGCCCAGCAATGTTCTATCAAAAGGAAGAAGAGATCTAAAACAAGCTTGGCAATGGAATGCAGTTATTTTCTATTACATTGGCACTAGACCTTTTTATTTTGGAGCTTGCAGAGATACATCTAACCAGAAGCTACTTTGAGAATACATGTTATTAGCCAAGACCCAAAACCATTAAAATGTAATATAGCACTATACAATTAATGTATTAAATATTACAAATAAATTTACATAAAATGGGGACTCAGCAATATCCCACTATATATTAACGTTTGAAAACAAACATCCCATAACGCAGATGTGGTTATACATGGTGAGCAAAGGACAAAGTGAGACACACATATAAAAATCATCTAAAGTATGAACTGATGCACGGTCAAATTATACATCTGCAAGGTTACTAATTCACAGAGCATAGTTTGTATCTTTGTAGAGAAGCTGCAGTGTGTGTTACATTTAATTACTTTCCCTGTGGCTTTAAATTGAGTAGGGTTTTTAATATGTAGTTGGAGTAGAAAAGAGTTGATTCTTGACTGTAGTTAATACATGTTTGCAAAAAGACTCTTTTTTGCTTGAATAAATGTAGCAGTTAGCATATGAAACTAACCTACTAAAACCCATATGATAAAGGTTTGATTACTTAAGGGCTTTTTATAAAGCTCATGAAAATCGATAGAAATATCATTTATTTCAGTAATCTTTGAATCTGGGCTTATGCAAGAACGCCTACTATAAAATAGTATAATAGTATAACAATGTCTAAAGAAAGTATAGTGCAGGTTTAGAATTGTGCATTTTTTACAGTTTTTTTGACTAGATCCTGGCATTACTCAATGTTAGAACAACATTGAGAGCTAATGAAGGTTTGAAAAGCCAAACACTTGGAGTCACGGTCAATTTTTTATGGTCATTGATCAACAGTTTGGCATTTTTCTTAGCATAAAAATACTCAGATTTGATAAACAAAGAAGTTAAACCCATTAATCAGTTAACAGCTGTAGAGTATCTAACATGACTCTGCGCAAAGGCTTTATACATGGGGCAAACAAACTTCATGAGAAGAAAAAGCAAAATCCTCCTTTCTGTTTTATAGAAGGGATTTTGGAATTTTTTTCAGAAGTGGCCCTATAGCATTTTGCACAGAATAATATAACATCTGTATTAAGAAGACCATAGTTGTTTTTTTCTGTGGATTAATCTTCACTCAACCTGCTAGAATTTGATATTTTGTAAGCAATACAACATAATCACTGTTTCCTTCTGTTGTCCCAGAAGAAAATTTTTGTTAATGTGTAAAAAAGATACCTTATCACATGAGTAGATCTGTCCCTTCTTATTTCCTCATTTTAAGTTTTTGTCTACATTAAAAAAAAAAAAAAAAAAAAAAAAAAAAAAAGAGCTGTGGCACAGACCCAGAAGGAGCTCTGCAGCACATGTGAACAGTCTGTTGTGCCGAGGAGACTGGGCCAAATTTGTTCTTGCTGTAATTTCGTTGAAGTCACTGGAGCTATTAATGGGGACGAATGTTGCCTTTTATCACTTTTGACTTTGTATGCTGTGAGAATTAGATTTCACAAATTTTTGAGATTTCACTGGCTGGGCTAAAAATAATGCAGTGCACATTTTTTTCCTCTCCGATTAGTATGCGAAATGTAATGCACCTTTCAGTGAGGAGGATATTAGACTTGATAACATAATGTCTCCAGTTGCAGAATCTTTGGAAAAAGTAGTGATAGGCCATTTTCTATATGTAAAAATGGGCAAAATGAATACACTTGCTGGTTATTAAGAAAAACGGTCAAGTACGTGGTTTATAAAATTGACCAGTGGCTAGGAACAGGTAAAATATCTATCCAATGAATTTCCTGACTGGAAAATGAACGTACCCATTTTTCTCAACTCTCCACTTCAGTGAGGTAGTAAAATGCCTAACTTTAAAAAGTATATTCCTTTAGCAAAATATCCCATATATTCAGGACTTCAGAGTTATCAAATACAGCTTTTTAAGTTGTAAAAAGCACCTGCAAAGTACACAACTATATCTTTGAGACTTTCTCAGCCTAATTTGTATACCCACGTTTTAATACCTGTAAGCTTGACATTCTTTGCAACTTTGAGAGGTCTTTTGCATTTCTTTTATTGAATTGAAAGTTGTCATTGAGAGGAAGCTGTATAAATGCCAGTGTTGTGGGTTTTATGCTATAAAAAGCAATACTCTTCATTGCTTTCTTTTGTTCTTGTCAATTCACAGAACACTTAGCTGATTTCAGGAAGCAGATGCTGAGTCTTGGGAACAGATTTTTTCCAACATCAACATCTGGAAGTGTAGCTGTCTCCACTAGTGGTGAAACTGGTGGCTGTGCAAAAGCCTTCAGGGCTAATATCCTGGGTCAGGATGCTTAGGGAATTGCTTGAAGTCTTTCTCAGGAATATTTCTTTGAGTTACTGCTGACTTCAAGGAATCTGTTTCTACCCTCCAACCCCCATTAAATATGATGATTAAAAAAAAAAGGCAAATAATTTTCTCAGTAAAAGAAGGATATTCCCAGGGAGAAAGATTCTATTTTCTCTGGTTTATTTAAAGATCTCCCATAAATAAAATGACTTGAAGTCTGATGAATTGGTTCTGAGGGCCATTTACCATCTCATTCCTATTAATTTCTGCATTCCTTAGAGTTGTGATGATAATAATGATACAAGTTGCATTTCTGGTGAAAATAGTGAGACAGGGAAGCTCATTATCATGAAGAATATGTAACTACTAAAAGTTAAATATCATTAAAAAGATCTTTGTATTCATAATCTTTGGATGACAAATTCTGAGCAATAGATTATGGAATTTGACTTAAATATTACTGTGCTAGGCAGAAGTCCCACAAAAGACAAAGCCTGGACAAAAGATGGTGTACTTTGCACATCTGCAGTGGCTATATTGTCATCCTTGGGGAGTTCTACTATTTCACACAAATTAGAGCGCTCCAGTGCCTTATATTAATAGATTACAGGGACTGTATTGCTAGTGTCTGATTTGTTGATATATCTTCCCACAAATGTGCAAGTCTTGATTTTTAACCTTTAAAGGGAATTACAGTGCTTTAATTCTCATTGATGAAAATGGCATGGGCAATATGTACTTGAGAGGAATGATGGGTTAAATCTTCCAATCTATACGCCTCTTTCATGGCCATGGTTCTACCACCTTTGAATCGGTATTTTAGAAGTACAGTTACACCATTTACATCTATTTACATCTGAGGCATCTGCCCCACTTCTGCTTACTGATTTCACTTTATACCCCCAAAAACCAACAAGGATTGCTTTGAACCCATTCCTGCTACAATGACACCATCTTCACAGTGTGAAAGTTGGGAAGAATTTAAACTGTTCTGCAGAGATAAGCAAACCTTCTCTAACTTTGATTTCTGTGTGTGTTTTGCACTTTGATATATCAAGTCTCTTCTTAGAAAGGAAGTTAATAACAAGGTTCTGAAGTTTCAGTGTCTGAGCCTGCTGCTTTTGTAATCCTCACTCTTGTCTCATTGCGATTCTAATTATTTTCATTATTATTATTATTATGGTATGTTTTATCTATAAGAATAAACAGCCAGGGTAACAAATATAAAACAATGACAACTGTTTCCCAAACTGCTTATGTGTACACAGTACTCGAGACATTCAGAATGAGACTGATGAGCAAAAATATCTTTGCAGAATTCTTATATTACTGCCATAAAAGCTGGAGTAATGTAACTTACAGAAAGTGAGTTTACGCCAATACAGCTATGATCAAACTGAAGACCTGCCAGCTTTAATTTCTTAATGAAATAAACATCTGTCATAGAGCTTTCATTTGCTTTGCTTAACATATAAACCTGTCCCATTAGGAAAACCTAAGCTTCAACATTCTGCTTGATTTGGCTGATTTTTTTCTTGCATAAAGTATCTGCAAAACAATGCTGTTCTCTATTCTCAGGTAGCTGAAAGTTTCCTCAGCAAAAGCAATCAGTTTCATGTGCCAAAAGACACATGATTCTTGCATGTGAAAAATTAACGCAACTTAACTGCAGTGAAGCAGCTGTATCACTGTCTATGAGGGGTAGGCTGTGAAGTGGAAATAATCTCCAAGTGGGTTTTTTTGAGCAATTGTATCATGTTGCCAAGTTTCTGTAAGGCTCCATGATATTAATATTATTTGATTAATTGCTGCATAATGGATAAAAATTGCCAGCTCTACTATGAGGTTGCAGTTAAAAAACCAATGTTTTATCATTGACAATAATTTTACTTTACATTGATAAAATTTACTTAAATGAACATTCTTATAATATTACCATTGACATATGTCCTTTAAGAGCATGATTTCATTTAGAATTGGGGATTCTGTACTGCATCTGACCTCAATGATCAAATAGCACTTTTCCATATTTCTAAGTTTTGTGAATACAGTGTATTAATTATTATGAGATGCAAAAGGGTGTGCTGCTTTTGTCTTCTATGTGACATTCCACATTAAAGTGGCCGAGGGATTGTGGAGTGCATTGCTAGAATAATTGTCTGCTGGATTAGAGGGAGGAGCAACATAAACGAAGGCATTTGCACTACCAGCTGTTGTTCCATTTACTGTGAGAGCACTAGCATACTGTATAGATTCTTCTAACATCTCAACACACAGGTTCCTGTATTGAATCTGGTAAATCTCTTCTAGAATTTTGTTTGATTGCAATCTATAACCTGCTAACTAGAGTCTTACTAAAAATTCTTGTAAAAAACATGTTTCAGACTGTGACTCAATTAAGAGGTATTTATGAATTGCTGTTTTTCTAGAGATTTTTTTGAGACTTCAGCTTTTTGTGAAGACATCTCTTTGCTGAAGGAAAATTCAGTGATTGTAATGAAGTTTAAAAGTATTGAATAACATTTTGTATGTCTTTCTGTAAAGTCTGATAGAACATGAGAGCTATAAGAAAATAGAGTACTCTATGTGATGATAACATTTTTGCTTAAATCTATACTTGTCTAATAATAGCATCTAAATAAATGCTAGTGTTCTCTCCATAGTGATTGCTAGAAGGCTTACGAACATTAAAGTAAAAAAAGTCAGAAAGAGCATCTGTTCCTACAAGATGAAAAAGTTTTTCCAAAAATAGTCCATACAACTACTGTACATGAACTTGTGTACTTTAGAAGGGTTATTCACATTGAATTATATCTTATTGTTGATTATTTTTAAGCTTAGTTTTTGATTTTTCTTTTAAGAAACTGGAAAGCACTTCTTTTTCTGTTTTACTTCCTGACTTTACAACGCAAATGTATTATTTGTGGAAAGTACTGTTTTTAGGTAATAATTTACACTTGGAGTGACACTAAGGCTAAATCTTACTGTAAAAAGTTTGCATTAAATAAAATGAAAGGATAATTTAAAAGAAAAAAAGCAAACAGAAAACCCGCTAAGAGTATTAGTAAAAAACCAGTAAAACAGGTCTGAATTAAATGCGTAACAACTCCCAAAACAAGTACTTTATATATTAGGCACCTCATTTAAAATATATGAAGAAGTTTAGCACCATTTCAATTTGCTCAGTGTTACTGAATATTAGGAAGGACAGAAAGAGAGCTCAGAAAGTATTTCCATTAATAAGCTTTCCTTCCTGCATCCTTCACCTTTGTGTTATCCTTTCCCAGAACACTCAATTCATGTTAAAAAAAAATAGACCAACAGAAATCAAAAGCTATACAACACAGATGCTACTCCAGCCATCAGAATCAGGTCAGTTTTTAACTTCATTAAATTGCTGTCATATGGTGTCTGCTGACATGCATCAGACTTTGGAGAGTCTTACTCATCAGGTATTCTCTAAGATTGTTAACAAGAACAGCAACTCTCATCAGGGGTCCCCAAAAAGCAGCTAATTAGGGGACAAAGGTTGCTTAGATTGTGACAATTACACCTGTAGGTCCCTGTAGAAACACCAAAATCTTGAACAAATGTATGTTTGGTTGCTTAGTGCAAGAAATAAAGAGCTAGTCCATTAAAAAAATGAGAGGCAGAAACTGTCAACCATTTGAAAAGCTTTACGAAAATGATCATCCAATTAGTGGCTATGATCAAATCAGGCATGAACTCTCTCTGGATGGCTCCATAATTTTCCTTCTTGCATGGTGTAATTTCATATAGCTCAAATGAACTCGTGAGAGGTAATTCAGTTCCAAACAGTTTTCTCATCACTGCTAATTATACTAATACATTGAAATGCCTCCTACAAAATGCATGAGCCCTTTAAGCCACCTCATTAATGTGATATAATTTTTGCCAGAATATATATCAAACCTATTATCACCACAGGTTTTCTTTAGCATTTTTTTCAAAATGTCTATCAAAAAGCTGGAAAAAGTGTATTTCTTTCGTCTATTCTCAACATAATTAACTGTTTCTTTGAACTGTGGTTGTCTATTGTGGTATTTTCTTTAAAGAGTACTAGCAAAATACAGTATGATAGGGGTATTCCTCATACCTACAGGTTCTTTTCTGTGAGTATTTGATTCCTTAAATCTTTTTTCAGTTGTAGCTGATTCTTTAAACGGCAAATGATGCATGCAATAATGTGCAAAAATGAGTTATACAAACTGAAAGCAGGGGTGTAAAAAGAAGCATCATCTGAGACTAAAATAAAGACAGATTTTATGGTATTTATGTCAGTTAATTTAACTGCTGGTAGGGGCTTTTGTTGAAACATGAGTTAGTTCCAGTGTTTAACCTTGCAGCATTAATTTATGCTTTATGGCATGAGTACTTCATCACTCCCTCCTTGGGAAGACAGTTATCTCATTAGCCAGAATTTAATGAAATGCAAGGATACACTTCTTAATTTCAAAGATTACTGTAACACAAATCAGGTGTAAATCTCAGACGGACTGTCCCTTCCCTTTACCCGTTTAAAAAAGTAGATTCATTTTGCAACCATATAACAGTAATTCATCTGGTGGGATAAATTCCACTACTATTCTAAAAGCATTTCTCATCTGTGAAAGCTGGTTTAACTTTGCATTCGGTAATATTGGTGACATTTAAGGTCTGTATAAAGTTTAAGGTTTATAACCCGTTATAACTACTATGAACAATTAAAAATGTATGTGTTGGTTTCATTGGGGAGGGACGTCTTGCAGAAGAAGTATGGAGTAGAACATGACTTCATTTCCATAGAACTGCATCTAGATCCATAAGAATATGACTGTGCACACTCTGTCCTATGTAAGACTAACATAACTGACAAGACTAATTAGTTTTTTTAAACTGGCACCTATCACCATATCCAGAACCCCAGTAAACACAGAACACTGTATTGCCTTGTAGTCTCATTTCTTTGAAAGACAGGGTGCTTAGACACGGTTTTACCATGTTTTTCATATGTCTTTATTTTATTACTAACTGTTGTCATAAATTAACTTAGTTTCCTATTGAAATTTCCATCCTGCAGTTCTCTGCATGGGAGTGTACTTCACTGAACAATAGCAGAATCTAGAGAATTCATTATGCAAAACGATTTTTCAGTGAAAAATGCAGGTGCTATGCTCTTGTTCATAATTCTTTGCTTCAGTATCAAAGCAGGCAAATTTATTGAAGATTCTTGGTCTTATATAATGTTAATGCATATAATATTATGTTATGTAATATTTACTTACCAAATGCATCAGTACGAAGGCATAAACACATATTTTCCCTAATGTTAACAAATAGTAATAGCAGCGCTTTACACTTACAGTCAGTTACAAATAATGTCTCACATTTCATGACTATGAAGTCTGTCCATGACCAGCTGGATACCTTACATAGAATGTGAACAAGAAAATATGAAGAAATTCAGAGCAAGTCTTGTATACTGGTATCAGGCTGGGTTTTCAGACTTATGCATATTTATGGAAGGAGGGAACATCCTTGTGCATGGTGTGGCTCTAAGTAGGGCAAGGCATATGCATATTAATTAAAGATGTTTTTATAGCAGTTCATTTTTTAAATTTTATTTCTGTATATTAGAAAATGGTAATCACAGTTTAAAGTCTATAGCAGTCAGAAATGTATTTTTTTAGCAGACCAGGAAAGGCTGCTTCCAGACTGGAGTGTGGCCTTTGGTTTCTGCAGCCATAATTCCTGTATCTGTTTTCCAAAGGGAATCAAAAGTTTGGCATGACCAGGTCACATCTGTTTGTCATTAGGCAGACTTTGAAACTGGACAACACAGACAGCTTCGCTGTGAACTTCAGGAAGTGCCACTAAAAGTATAACAGCAGGCAAATCAAATACTCCAAGAGTAAGTGTTTACACTGTCTTGTAGTATGTGGATCTACATACTTGTCCATGAGACTTTGGTATGGAAATCCATGCTGCTGGTCCAGCTCTGTATAGTAATCTGTATGAAATAACCTACCTTGTGTCGATTCAAGACAGTTAAGAAGTCTTAATTCATACCAAGTCCAGGGTTTTCCATCTGTTTTAAATTCCTTCAGAATCTTGTCAGAATAGATCATTGCTTTTTCCTTCACTGGATCTAGTCCTGTCAGGGTGAAGTCCATGTATTGTGGCAGGGACTGTCATGTCATTTATTACGTTTGTTTAGGACACTGGAGTATAACCTGACTCTGCCAGTTAGGTGCCACTACATTAAATTGTAATAATAACAAGGCACCATGGAGAAGGGACATACTGAACAAGAATGCTGAAGCATATCCATTGTCATTTGAAACCTGCTGTACAAAGTCCAATAGAGTCATAGAGCAGACAGGACCTCAATTGTCAAGATTTTACCTTCCGCAATAAACTGCATTTCTGCACTGCCACCTAAAAAAACCCCAAACATGGGTTGGGTTGCACCACTCTTGCTATTCAGACCTGTTTCAAAAGGGTCTAGCTTACTCACACTAGATGCAAAAGCAACTTCAAACATTATTACTTTATACTGCATTTAATATATTGTGTGACTACACATGTATTACTTGATGTCAAAGGATGAATTGGCCCCTGGAGAATCTTGGTTTCAAGAACACCCTTTGCAATGCTCAGCTTGCCTTCAGGCAGAAACCGAGAGGGTGGGCTGCGGGGAAAAGTACTTGTACGAAATCCCAGGTTAGGCAAACGATCTGGAGGAAGATTTGCCGTACTAGTAAGAGAAAGGGGGTTGTACTGCCATCCAGAGGGAATTTGACAGGCTGGAGAAATAGGCTGACAGGAACCTTGTGCATTTCAACAAAGGGGAATGCAAAATCTGCACCTGAGGAGCAATAAACCCATGCACCAGTACATGCTGGGGGCTGACCAGTTTAGAAGCAGCTTTGCAGGAAAGGATCTGGGGGGCCTGGTGGACAATGAGTTGAATATGAGCCAGCAATGAGCCCTTGCAGCAAAGAAGGTCAACAGTGTCCTGGGCTGCAATTAGGAGAAGTGTTGCCAGCAGGATGAGGTAGGTGATCCTTCCTCTTTACTCAACACTGGAGTTCTGTGCTCAGTTTTGGGCTCCCCAGTACGAGAGATATGGAACTACTGGAGGGAGTCCAGCAAAGGGCCACTAAGATGATTCAGGGACTAGACCATATCTCCTATGAGGAAAGGCTGAAAGAGCTGGGACTGTTTGACTTGCAGAAGAGAAGGTTCAGGGTGGATCTTATCAATGTGTATAAATAACTGAAGGAACAGTGTGAAGGGGATGGAACCAAGCTTTTTTTAGTGATGCCCAGTGACAGGACCAGAGGCGTACTTGCTGCCATCTGGACATCAGGAAATTCTTCACTGTGAGGGTGACTAAGCACAGGCACAGATTGCCCAGGGAGGTTGTGGAGTCTCCATCTTTGGAGATACTCAAAAGTTGTCTGGACATGGTCCTGGGAACCAGTGCAAGGTAGCCTTGCTTGAGCAGGAAGGGATTGGTCCAGATGACCTCCAGAGGTCCCTTCCAACCTCAGCCATTCTGTGATTCTGTGAAAGTCGTGGCTGAGAATACCTTACATGTCTTCCTCTGTACAAGGAGACAAAGCTTGACTTTCGATGTTGATTTGGTTGTGACTTTTGATAATCATGTGCCTAAAACAAAGGTTTGGAATATTAACTTAGTAGTGGTTATGCTGGATCCTTGACTTTTAGGAAGGTATGCATAAATGAGTTGGACCTGAAATATAGTAATGCACTTTGTCGGACCTTTTGATATATAGAAACAGTTTTTCCTCAAAAGTAAATGAAATTAATAATAACATTTCAAATGACATCAGACAGAAGAGTACCTGCTAACTAAATACAAACTCAACAACTTTTGCAGTTTTTCAGATCAAGACATTTTCTTTGAAAATTCTTTAACTTGTCCAGAAAAAATAATGAATTTGTGACATTTTCCCATTCCTCCCTGTTGAAGGATATATAGGCTTCAATGCTGGCAAGAAGGGTATTTTCCTCTAGAATTCTTGTCAGTTCTGGAGGAGATTTAATCCATTTTTCTTCTATGTCTCAGAATGACTGCTGACAGCTTTCAAAGAGAAACTTCTATTCATGACTTCTTTCCAGTTAATTTTATTTTTGCCTTTTCAGCCACTCTTTTTCATATATCACCTTGCAACAAGTGCTGCCTCCTTTCTAGTGGCTTGTATACACAAGGCTCAATTGCCCTGGCTTTCAGAAGTTCATTTTTATTAAAAGTCTATACACACATGTACGTGGATGAGGGCTTAGATCTTGATTTCTGAAGAAATAATATGAGGGGGGAGATGGTGATTATTCACTGTACTTACAGATTGAATGAAGCTCACTGCTACTCAACTTTTTGACAACACATTTCCTTGCACAAATAAATATTGCCTTGAAATCTATGAAGTTGAGTTTTGTTTAACAATTGCAACAGGGAACCAGAAATCAGGAGGACTGTTCCAATCTCTGTTATTTAGGCCTCAGCCATTTGACCAAGTTACCATTGCTTTAAGAGGTACTATGTGAACTCAGACTTTGGCAAATACAAAGTAAAGGGCATTAGCATAACCTTCTTTCATTAAAGTTTAACCTAATGTGTTTTACTTTGTGTTTGACACAAACAATGACTGAATAAACAGCCAACGTGGTTCACCTGATGCACAGTAGTAACTCATTAACCTATATGGCTCAGAAGCATAGCTATTGCTGTTAGCATATATTGACTTCAATCACTCCATAAGTTTCAGCCAGTTTCATGAAGTGACTGGTCTGGGAGAATTTAAGACCTCTTTTTTGAAGTTATGCTGGATAAAGTGAGGTACAGATATTTAGGAGTTTAGGCAAGCCCAAATCAATCACCCTAAATATCTGCACACTATGGAAAAGGTGAACCATATATATATATATATATATATATATATATATATATTTTATATATATATATATATATATATTTATATTTATATAGCTGTAAAATACAAATAACATTATTAATCACACTTACATAACCAAAAAAATAATCTGGGCTGCCAAAATTTGTTTCCAGTTTTTAAAGATCCTGCAAAATTCTTTGTATTGACAGTCTGGACTTTTAAGTTTTTAATATTCATGTCATTTATTTAAAAAAAATCTTAGTCTCAGATTGAGACCTTTTTTTTTCTGACAAATGGTAACATTTACTATACTGTACTGTGAGATTCTCAGAGGTATGTGGCTATGCAAAACCATCAGATTTTTCAGTAAGGCCAATGACTAAACTTTTATAGATTTCAGCAAGTGGAGGAACAAGTGAGGTAACTGGGCTAGGAAAATTTATCTGGAAAATGGATTTTAGAAATACAAAGGAAGTGTCTCTTCTCACCTCTTTATCCTTTACAGTGATGCTGCAAGAGGTGTGCATTAAACTGATGGAGTAGGCTGGAAAAATTACCTTCCTGTATATGATATTCTGCCTGTGTAAAGCATAGGTATATTCAGAAAAGTTGTAGCAGTAGAGGTTGTATCTCTTTAAGCCAATATAATTTCTCATCCAGTGTTTGAAGAACATGACCTAGTCTATTTTAATATTGCAGATGATCATTTATTATATGTCTCAAAGAAATTAACATAGAACCAATCTGGACCTGCCTGCAAGAACAATTAAAAAAAATAATCAAATCGTGGTTTCTCCCAGTCTAATCTGAGGTCATGACAGACAAAGTGACGAACTGGTTGTTGGAAATTGAGGTCTTAGCTACCTTTTTTCAGATTTGCCTCTTGTGTGTCTGCCTGAATATATCTGTTACTTGAACCTTCCTGATCAAATAAGGCTGTTTCTGACTTTGTATTCCTACAGCTTCCAATTATGCTTACTTTCATTCTGCTAATCTTGTTTTTTCTTGATAACCTAAAGCATCAGTTCTGCTTGTGTTAGGGGACTGCTACAAACAGAGGTTAAAACATTACAGTAATTAGGTACCCAGTAACATGACTAAAATTTGAATAGATCATCTGATGTTTAAAAAACCCCTGAATTCACATTAGCCCATTCTGTTGGCACATAGGCAGGGGTCTTGATTTATTTGGGTATGTTACTGAGAAGTGCCAGCTGACCATTAAGGCTATCTATAAATTTAATTCTTTTAGAGGTCAGGGAGCAACACTTAGCCTTGTAGAAATTAATTTTTAGATTTCCATTGTGTCACTAATGAAGAAAAGCTGCAAGAGAAAACAGACCATTTTCAGGAATGCGATTCAGAACATTAACACCTTAATTTACATAAAATTAGTTACATACTGCTGCAGTAATTTAATTTATTTGACCAGGACTTTGCAACTGTGAAAAATAGATTCAGAAAGGCAAATCAAGACTCTTACGTATTTTCTCCAAGTGGCTGATTTCATAACAACATGAAATTGGAATTATTAAATTGGAAGACATCAAAAAATACAAAGTATTGCCAAATTTGGAAGGCTTGGATTTGGAGTCAAAGGTTTTAAAATGGAAATTAAAAAGAATCCACAAACCCTGTACTTGAAATAATTGCTGTTTTTGTCTTGTGTACTGAATAGGTGATAAAATTAAATGTTTACTGTAAGATTTTGACATATAGCACTGAAAATCAGGCATGTAGGCAAAAGGCAAAAGCCTTTTTTTTGAACAAAGAAAAGACATGTATGAAAGAAATGACATAACTTCGGAGGAAACGAGCTTTTTTCCTTTTTTTTTTCTTAAAAAAGAAAAAAGAAGAAAGAAGCATTATTTTTATTTCTAGGCACCTCAGCTAAAAATAAGATACAAAACAAGCTTCTGCATCCTGAGTTTGCAGCTCCTCGATGTGCAGAATTTACCCATCATCTTTCATCAGTAAAACTTAAAATCTACCCTTCTTTATCCTTTTAAAATCTGTCTTCAATTTAATTATCCACTGGGATTAAGTTGGAGTTATACTATACTGGTGTATTTTAAGGTATCTGTTGAAGCAGTAAAACGATGATTTATACTATTTAGCTGCTCACATACATCAGGAAGTGTGGAGAATAAGGTATGCTGAGTATGCAGAAAAGTACTAGATGCAAAAGGTTATGGTTTGATTGTGTTACAATTTCATTAACTACTCTTAATTATCGATCAATAACTTCTTCAGTACAACTCACAATTCTGAAACTGTCTGGCCTTACAAAATGCAGAGGTGCTTCCACATGCCTAAGTGACCTGTAGGTTCTTCCTATGACTCATCAGTTTACTGGAAAGGACCCTACATATTAGCCAAACTACAAAATTTCTCTCTTGCCTCTGAGCAAAACAAATATCCATCCTGACACTTTAGACAGGAAATTATAGATCACCCTTATTTTGCATCTTTCATTAATTCTCCAGAAAAAGCCTGGACAGTTCCTGCCACCTATTAATATAGCATTTTCTTACTATGACAGTTCAGAAAAGTACTCTGATTTGTCCCAAATCTATCCTAACCTAGCTACGAATCCATGGTCCTTTGTGGCTTGAGGTGGCCAGTGTAAGGACAGGGGCAGCAGTCCTGTGCTGCCAGAGGTCACATCCCCTTTTGCTCTTTGCATTTGTGAAGCTTAGTTTTGCAGCAAAAGTTTAAATTTGGAGGCCTAAAGCTTATGTACTTTTGTCCCAAAGGCAATAAAGGATTATTTTATCCCTGTTAACTTCCTGACAGGTGATGCATTCCTACTTCTGCAAATCACCAAAGAAAGGGCATGTCTAGGGACACAACCATTTTAAAAAATATTCTCCTGTTAGGAATGGGAAAGCATTTAAAGTTGTAGGAGTTGGCACACTGATATAATTATGTCTGCATTAGAACTTTTACTGATATGAATGAATCATCAGGCAAAACCCCCTACACAAATCATCAGGCAAAACCCCCTACACCCAGAGCTAATGTAATTGCACTGCTGCAACTTGCAGGTAAAGAGCTGGCTCTCACAAAATTAAATACTTGAATTTGACTAGTCACAACAAGACATGTTGCAAATATTAAATCAGTGACCGAACCACACATCCCAAAAGACCTAAGTTCAGGACATGTTCAAAGGCAGAAAGGATGGTTTCTTTGGTGACCTACTACCGTGTAACTTCTTAGCTATATAATTTTATAGCAAAACCACAAATTTCCATGAAACTTGACCAGCTAAATTAAGAAGCATAAATTGCTGCATTACACATCAGTCTTGTCTGGATTCCATACTATAAAATCTCCTTGATAGTGAATCTTTTATGTGTTTATTCCTCAGAAAAAAACAGAGCCCTTTGGAACATTCTCATTCTGCCCATATATTCCTCATAAGCAAGTAAGACTTGTATATTTCAGAGCTATTACTCCCAGAATTATGATAGCACTGAGCACAGATAGCTTTAAATATGTTTGTAAGTAAAGTGCCGTTCAAATGATTTTTAGCTAATATTCGTTCATTATGTTATAAACAATGGGCCACATCATACTGATGAGCCTCTAATGATTTTAAACAGAGATTTGACCTTCTACCTTGGCTCTACTGTGGCCTTTATTTGTGGAGTAAGTATGCAGTAAGGAAGGCTCAGATTTAGGGTGTGCAAACTACTATGCATTAAGTCCCTTTGGAAATGTCCTTAAAACACACTGGATACAATCTGGCTTTCCAAATGGAATAAGCTAGCTGGCACGGAGGCACACTTACTGCACAAAGGTGGGAATGCGCCACATAGTTGCAGAGTAGCTATTGTTTCCTTCATAGGCAGGTGCCCGGGAAATGCCCAGCATGTAAGCTGCTTAAATTTAGATAAATAAATGTATATGACATAGCAGATAAAAATAAAAAAAGCTTCCTGATATTGTGAAACCAGTTGTTTCAAGGATAATACTCGTGTCTGCTACCTGAACTTAGTATGAAATATGGAATCACAGAATCATAGAATCATTTTGGCTGGAAAAGACCTTTGAGAGCATCAAGTCCAACCATTAACCCAGCACTGCCAAGTCCACCACTAAACCATGTTGCCAAGCACTGCATCTATGCATTTCTTAAACACCTTCACGGATGGTGATTGCACCACCTCCCTGGGTAGCCTGTTCCAGTGCTTGACCACCCTTGAAGTGAAGAAATTTTTCCTAACACCCAATCTAAACCTCCTCTGGTGCTACTTGAGGCCGTTTCCTCTTGTCCTGTCCCTTGTTATCTGGGAGAAGAAAACCCACCTGCCTACAACCTCCTTCCAGGCAGTTGTAGAGAGCAGTAAGATGTCCCCTGAGCCTCCTTCTCTCCAGACAAATAACCCCAGGTCCTTCAGCGGCTCCTCACAGGACTTGTTCTCCAGACCCTTCACCAGCTCTGTTGCCCATCTCCAGACACGCCCCAGCACCTTTATTTCCCTCCTGAAGTGAGGGCCCCAAAACTGAACCCAGGATTCGAGGTGCGGCCTCACCAGTGCTGAGTGCAGGGGAACAATCACTGCCCTTGTCCTGCTGGCCACACTGCTTTGGATACAAGCCAGGATGCTGTTGGCCTTCTTGGCCACCTGGGCACACTGCTGGCTCATGTTCAGCCAGCTGTCAACCACCACCCCCAAGTCCTTTTCCACCAGGCAGCTTTCCAGCCACTCTGCCCCCAGCCTGTAGCTTTGCATGGAGTTATTGTGACCCAGGTGCAGGACCCAGCACTTCTCCTTGTTGAACTTCATACAACTGGCCTCAGAAATATCTTCTACTGTCTTCTAATATACACAATTGTACAAATCTAGTCTTCATTTCTGTGTAATCACGTAGTTGAATGTCATGACTGTGAGCCATTTGCAAGAAGCGAACAGGTTCACTGTTATTTCTGTGACACGGTACCTTGATGCAAAAGGTTCTCAGAAGTCAGGTGGTAAAGTCAGATATTGTCAGTGTTCTGTAAGATGTTAAAATGCATTTGTGTCTGTCTCAGAAATCTATCTTTATGTGACCAGCCAGGCTTGCAGTCCATTGAGCATTACTTTGCAACCGCTACTGCCCACAGAAGAAAACTACCGGACTATGTCACTGTTGTACCAGTGTCGATTGTCTTGGCTGGATTCACCTGAAGGTGCTCATTCTCTCAGAGTGAGCTATAAAGCAGCACATCCCTTTTGAAGCTTGCAAGTGTAATGCAATCTCTGCTAAACAGCAGTATTACACAGTGATAAGACTGTTCCTTACTGGAAAGTATATATCATTAGTTCTGTTCACTGGAAGTCTGAAAAAAATTGTTCACAGACTTCTTAAATCTTATAGCATAAGTGAGAGCATCTCCTCTATTCTGAATCCACCTTAATGAAAAAACATTAAGGGCTGCTCAGATATTTTTAACAAAATCTGTTATAAAATCAGACAGTAACAGTTCAGATACTCTGTGGCAGTGGTACATGTTTGAAAGCGCTATGTGTACAAAGTTGCAGATAGGGCCTAGGTGAGTGTCACGAGAATCGGCTTTTCAGTGTGATGAAAAACCATTGAAGTATTTTCAGTTTTCTTCAAATACTCTGAGTGGGCTTTTTAATTAATGGATTCGTAAGAATAGCATATGCAGTGAACTGAATGATACAAGAATATATGGAAGTCCTTTTGGAAGAATATCAGATAAAGAATACACTAGATTAAAAAACAATCAATGTCCATTGTGGCAAAAGATGAAAAAATGCAACAGAAATTTGAATGGATAAAAATCTTAGTTTTATATGGTTCTTTTTTTCAGTGTACCAGATTAAAACTCATTTCATAAAACAGCAGAGGCTCTCAGTGAATATCTGCTAAAAGAATAGATCTGTGAAAGTACTATTGTATAATTTTTGTGCAACAAGGATATCCATTTAATAGGTTTCCACACCAGCTTTGATCACATTTGGAATTATTCTGCTTTTTGTTACATTTTCTCTGTTATTTTTTTAAACTTTTTTATGCTTTCTTTGAAATATATGAACCTTTTAATGTATGGATAATTTATTCAGCTCCTAAATTTAAATGCCTGGTGGGCGTAATTTTCCTATTTTAGTTTACTTCTATAGCTGCCTTCACTTTGTCTGGAATATATTATTCATTGTCTCCAAATTATAACAGGACTGATGTGTTAGAGTATAACTCCTTAAATTCATTTCAATATTTTAACTATTTGCATAACAATCCAGGGGGGTAGAAAGCTTCCCTGGCAGCCTCTTTGTCTCAAAGAAATTGTCAGAGACTTTTAATGTTGTTAACTGTGTTTCCAAGAAAGCGCAACATATTATAATATGACCTTAAGAATTGGAACATGAAGATGTTTGTGCCAGTATTGTGACTTTTTTTGTAATTTGAAAATGTTCTCACAAATTATGGGTTATTAAATCTGTATAAAGATGCAGATCTTAAGCAGGCCAAACTCTTCATTGACATAACTGGAGGGTCTTGCCATAGTCAAAACTGAACACTTTCTTTTCCAGATTAAAACACATTTTTAAGTGGTTCTTCAAACATATTCCATTGGCTCACAGTGTAATTTCATCACAAAAGTAAGTTTTCTACATTTAGAAGGTGAAATGCAAGCAGTGGCGCTAGGCCACCTGCAAGGCCCCCTTGCAGAGCATGTGATGGAAGAGGGGTTCAGTAGAAGAGTGGTTGATGGAGATGCAAAGTGAAACTCTTTTAGTACTGGGCAGGGGTGGAGTGGAGTGATGAGTAACAACTCAGCAGAGCTTTGTTTTACAGCATAGCTCTTGGTCTGAGAGGTGTAACAGGACTTTGACTCTGCCAGATTTCCACCAGAACCTTCTCCCTTAAGTGAACATCCCCAAGCACCACAAAAAAAGGTTTGTTTCAAAACACAACAGCAAAACAAAAAAACCCCAACAACCACCCACCTTTGAAGCTAGATTTTACTTGAGCATAAAACTGAAGAGCAAACATAAAGAAAATTCAGGAGACAGAGCCTGTAAAGAAATCTTCCCCCCCTGACAGCAGCAGGGGTTGGGTTGTCTTTTGTGTATGATTCCTAGTCCACTACCTGTATTTGGGTCTCTGCGTCTTCAGGGGAAGATTTTGTTTCAGTCCTGGGCTCCTTGAGCTGCGTGCTCTTATTTCTGGCAGCTCTCTTCTGCCTCCCTTCTGCTCCGTGGGCTGGCATGGGGTCCTGGGGCCATGGGCAGGTTGGGGGGAGCCCCGGGAGAGGCCGGGCAGGGGCAGGCAGGGCTGGGAGTTCCTCAGGGCACTGGTTGTTTCCAGCATGAGCAGGTTTCCTTTTGCTGCCTCAGGACACCTTTTAAGAGGAATGTAACAAAGACACAACACGGGTGCCAGCTGGAGAAAGCTGGGAGACAGGTTGAAGCTAAAGTCCTTGCTTGTTAGGGCCTGCCAGAGTGTTATGGGACTTACCTTGTGGATTTTGTTGTAAAATTTCATGCAAGACTCTAGAAAATAAGGTATACTATTCTTTACAGTGTAAAGCATGCTCACTGTTTACACTAAAACCCAGATGTCACAGCTGTGCCAAGAGCCTCTGTTTATACAAAAGCTGAGGAGACAGAGCACTTGACCAAGAGGTAGTAATATTGATGTAGCAGATGTCTCAAATTCAGTGTACCATTTAGGACAATACTATTGTCATTAGGCCACGAAACAAAGTTCCAGAATATTCTGTAACCTTTTCCGGTGAAACAGAGCCACTGTTCGGAAAGAAACAGAGGACTCATAAACCCAGGGGGAGGGAGCAACAGAGGCCACATGTTCACAGAAGTTCTGATGGCATTCTCATGGAGATTTACTGCAGGATCAGCTTAGATCCTGCAATAAGGACCATATTTTTCTACGTTATGCTATGTGGGGATGCCTTTGTAGGTCTAATTTGAAGTGTCTTTGGTAATGTAGGGAACTGAAGCTTGGGTCATCCAAGTCCTTTAAACGTGGACAATTTTTCATGTCTTGCCATAAGGAACATCAGATGTTGAAAAGTACAATTCCGTACCGTGTAAACAAAACCAAATTATATGTCTAATAGCTAAATATGTGTCATATATATATATATATATATATATATAAAGTGGATTTATAGACTTAAAATAGAAAAAAAAGTCTCTGTTTTGAGACATGAAATAGCTGAGTGGAGTTGCAGTAAGTGAGTATTTCTCTTAGACGCTGACGTAATCAAAATGACAGTAATCATGAAAGAAGTAACTGTTATCCTAAAACAATGTTAAAATGAGTAATAGGGCGAGACATGACTCTATGTATAGTCCCATCGAAAAACAGTGGGGATTTGGACCAGTTTCAATGGGGGCGATTACCACTGGTGCTTTTCTAAAGCTTGTCCAGTTTACGTATTCCTGTAGGGAAAGTATTTATTGGTGATTTTATTACTGTCTTACTCCCTAAGCTCACTGGATACTACTTAAACCCCAGCTTTTCTGGGAATGACTTCTACTACAACTGAATTTCTCTGAAAGCAGGTATTTGTCAGGGCAGAATGGGTGTCAGTCACACAGGAAAGAGCCGTAGGTTATGTAGACACCTCCTTTGCCAATCCTATCACCTCCTCACTCCACTCTACTCCCTCTCTCTCTCTTTGACAGGATTCTGAAAAGGCAAGGGCAAGGAAAGAGGTTTCTAACCAGAAATCCTTTTTGTAGAGGAGACTGGTTCCATTACAAGCACGTGACAGTACAAAAAGCATATGGAGCTTCACTTGGGAGCAACTGAGGCATCAGAAAAATCCTGTCTCAAAAAGAGTTGGACAAGTCAGCCTAATCCAATAACTTGTAATGATTAGAGTTTCATTAGTATTAAAACTATTGCAAGTTTGTCTCCAAGATTAAGAAACGATTGCTAATTATGCAAACCTTTTTCTAAATGTTAAAGCAATATTTATTTTCACTTTTGAAGCATACAATTTTTTATAGCATTAAAAAAATGTAGAAATCTATTTAGCTGAAACTTAATTTATAATTTGTAAGTTTGGGCAACTGCATTTAAGCTGCAGCACCAAATATAGGATTATAATTATTAAGCCATTTTTCACTGGGGGGGGGGGGAATATTTCAATAGTTTAATTAAAAAATAAAATATTGTTTCTCAGTGTGATCTTAATAGAAACATTAGTTTTTGGGTTTTTAAGAAGAAATATTCTAAAATAGGTTATCAAAATTTAAAGTATAACTGTTGCCCACAGTGGTCGTGGTGGTGTTTTTAATTTAGTCTCCTGCAGGGATCAAAATGCCTCCTCTGTCTTCCAGTCCTGGTGATCCCTTTCAATTCCTCTGCACTCTACTCAGAAGTTACATTGTTTCAGCGCTATAGATGCCTAGCCCATATGAAGAGCTTCAATATAAATTTCAGAATTTTTTCATATTTTTAAAATGTCAGGTAGATATATCTTAATTTCAGAATAACATGTTAGATACGATTCCTGTGAGACCACTTCTCCCAAACGCTTGATTCGTAACAGATCTCGTGATATTTGATATGCTTTGTATGAAGTAATAAAATAAAATGACAGGCAATAGTGACTGAAATTTGGAGATTTCGTATTTCTAAAGTGTAGATCTTCCACCTCATGCCCTATGAAGTAAAGCTTAAAAGTTAGAATTGAAGGCTTAGATTCCAGAAAGCAAATATAAAAACTTTCAACAGACGTTTCTTTCTGAATATTTTGTGTTCTAAAGTAAATTTTGTGGTTTGAAGGGCTTGACACTTATTTAATATATTATATTAAAGTTTTAATCTGGACATTGCTGCTGGATCAAAAATTGAGCTGAAGAGAATTTTGAGCAGTTGTTTAAGATAGCTCCCAGACCCAAGGCATGGCCAACTACACCTAGACTATTCTGCAAGAAGTCTAACCAAATTCAGCATAGTAATAGCATGATGTCAGATAGTGCTTTGTCCTTTGTGATGTAAGAAAACAGTTTCTATTTGAGAAGCATTTTAACCCAGTGCTAGCAGGGAACACGGAATTCGGCCTGTTGTGAACATGTTCCAGAGACAAATGCATCAAGTGTTAAGATTACTGGTGGTGGCTGGTCCTCGAGAGAGCAATGGTAAGCCTGTGAATGACAGTGGATCAAGCAGCACATTTGCAATAGGTAGAACTAACTTGGATAATGCCGTCCATGGATGACTGGTCCTTGAGCAATATGTGATTCGGGTGCACGTAGATCAAACATTGTGATGAGTGTGAAGCAACTTGGGTGTGATTTCTTTGCTAGCTGGTATAGAACACTGCCCTGCATTTTGTTAAGGAAGCTGAGAGATGTGGCAGCAGCAGCTCCGTTTCAAACAGAAAGTGCCTCTCTGAAGCCTGAGAAAGCCTGTGTCGCTCTAGCAGGTAGTAGGAAATGGGTTCTTATAGCAATGGATCTTGCCGTTGTAACTTCTCCCCAGTTCACAAGCATGAGTGTGCTTGCAGATGCAGCCTGACACTACAGTAAGAGAGCAAAGAAGTGGAAATTAACCCTTCATATTTTCCTGCAGTTATGGTCTGTCCTCAGCCTGTTCCTCCATCTAGCTGTGTGATTTGTGTGTGATTTGCTATGCAAATTTGGTCTGATCTGAAATAAGACACACTCATTCTGTGGCTTAAGAGAATTTCCTTGCGTGGCTGGAAGGAAGTGAAGAGTTGGGGTGATGAATGCTTATGAAACTCTGCCATTTCAGTGGGGTTGCATATTTATATGATCAAATAGGTATTTCTTTTTAAATTAAAAACTTAAATGTAAAACTGATGTAGCTACCCTACATCAGTCGTTTTGGTCTCTGTATGTAGCCTATTCCCCTTGATTAAAACATGTAGAGACAAAAGTGTATATTTGAGTCTCAAGTTTTGGGGAGTAGGATCCATATCCTCAAAATTACAGGAAGGCTGACATGTGGTTTAGCCATTGCACTGAGAATTGAGATGTCTGGGTTCACTTTATTTTAATGTGTGACATTATGGAAATAGCTTACTCATTCTATGCCTTAGTTTTCATCATTAAAAGTAGATAATACTTTCTTGTCTTGTCTGTGTTCTAAGCTCTTTGAATTGGTGGTGGGCTGTTTCGTATTTTGCATTTCTAAAAATGCCAAAAGGCACAGTATCTCTTTTAACTTTCTTGGCAGTTCCATAAGGGAAATAATAACAAAACACTGAAACCACTCTTTTAAAGTAGTTACTAAATAAAAAATAAAAATTAATAATAATAAAAAAGTGGGAAACTAATAAGTAGACAATCAAATAAAAGCAATTAAGGGATACAACAAGATTGTTCACTTTTTATATGATTTACACTTTTAAAAGCAAAAATAAATGAAAACTAGGAATAACAGTTGAGAAATAAACATCTTGCAAAAAGGTAGAAGCAAAAATTTGAAAAGAAACTGAGGAAGTGGTGATTTATCCATAAGCCTTCTATTTGTTTAACTCTAAGATGATACACATTAACTGTGCAATTTCAAATTACCTAAAAGGAGATGATTACCAGGAGCACAGTAGGACATTTAAATTGTATGCACTAATTATTTTTTTTTACAAATTATTGGTTTGCCAAGTACACTGATCTGGTTGAGTGGATGCAAAACAATGTGCTGTGCATTATAGTATTGATAGAAATATTTAGTCATCTATAACTGTATTCTAAGTGACACTAGACTTCTTGATGGTTTTGTAGTGAACACGTCCCCTACTACACAGTAGCTATCTATAACTGTGGCTGGTTTGAAAATGCCCTGCCAAGTCATGCAGTTGCAGCAGTCATATATTGATCTGATCTACAGAGGCAGTGGGTCCAAGTTCTCTTGATTATTTGTCTTACTTAGCAGTAAGTTAAGCAGTGTGAAAAACTGTGCAAATGCTCTTTTGGGTCATTATGTTATTGTGCATCATCTACAATATACTAATATATTTTGAGCTTGTGTACACGTCTTGTTAAATTTATTTGTTTTTAACAAATCATTTTTGAAAACATGCTCATTTTATCACAACTGCTTCTTAAATCTAACATATTTATCATAAAGTATTTTATTTATTGAATTTTATTTGCCATCAAGAGAGACAGACATGAATATAATGTTTAAAAAGATGTCTATTGATGTGAGAAAAATGCAAGCCGTGTGGTAGAAGCTCAGTGAGTGGGAGAAATGTAAATGTTCTCTGCATTTTATCTCACATGACAGAATGCATTATGGTCAAAATAGTGTCTTCTCAGAGACACAGGTTTCTAACATCTGCATAATACACTTTTATGTAAGCTCTTTATTCTGCATGCAATTGTTTAGTTAAATGCCCTACAGTCTCATTTATAAGACCCTCTTTTATGCCATCACCTTGTATGGGTTCTGTACCTTGGATACATATAACCCAATTATAATTACCATGACAATATGTAACACCTTTTTGAAACCCTCCTCATGTGATACAGGGGTGTGGTACATACTGATGTCAGAAACAAGCTATTTTCATCAGACAATTAGTTGTCTTTGACACAGGCCTGCATTTCCCACCAATTAGTACAAACGGCAGGGTGCATTTCCAGAATTTTGCAAAGCCAGCAGCTTGTGCTATTAAGCGGAATTTAGGATATTTAAATAAGTTCCAATACATATTCTATTTTTCTTAATTTGCTGAAATCAATAGCTGCTTTTCATCTGTGAATCATTTCTGACTCGACATAGTGCACTTAGATTAAAGGTCTTATGAGATTTATTCTTCCTGTCAACAAACAGCTTTAGTTTTAATTTTAGTCTTTCATACCTGATGAGTGCTAATAACAGCCATTGAACAAGAGCTCAAAGTTACAGTATCCTCTGTAGTAGTTCAGCTATTAACCCAGGACACAATGTTAACAATTAAAACAGATGATTCTGTAGCACAGCCTTCTAATCAGGTATGCAAATACAAAGCTAGCATGTTGGTCAGATTTTAATGGATTTCCATATATTATGAGTAGCTATAAAGAAGTTGGGCTCAGGTGTCCTTTTCTACTGTGCCATGAAATCATCTTAGAAATGTCTTCAGATGTTATGGGTCTTAGTTGCACAGCCAGCAATATGAGTCAGAATAATTTAATGCTGCTGTGGTCAATTTTGCCACAGTGGCCGGCAGTGCTGAAGGGCTAGTGCCTGATCAAAAGCCATCAAAACAGAGACTCCCGTTTGTGAAAATGGGCTTTCAGTGTCTCCCTGGAAAAAAAAAAAAAAAAAAAAAAAAAAAAAAAGAGGGTGATGGTGCTGGGGAATGGCATAAGAGCATCCTACAGACTTCTTCCCAG